>NC_080787.1:51847295-52147295 GCF_028018385.1 Neofelis nebulosa
GGTGTTTATCCCAGACTGAGCTTATGGGGAACTTATTAAGAATTGGGGAACTGGTTTGTTCTGGCGACTTTGTTGAGCTCTAGCAAAAGTTTCCCCGAATATACTAGATTGCTGTGGAAAGTAAAGAATCGCAAATGCAACTCTCAAAATTTTACCCCAAGGAAAAAAATGTGCACAACGCCGTTTACGAGGTTGTGGACTTGAGTCTAATTCTCTCTAAGGAGCCCTCCCCCCACCTCCAACCACCACCCAGTTGGGTAATTCACAAACTTTATTTTTCTCACCAGGTTATTAACTTTTACATAAGATGCAACTCCTTAAAAAGAAGGAAATGAAGAAATAAAGGAAAAGAGAGAAGGGAAAAGGGGGGGGGGAGGAAAGGAGAAACAGGAGGGAAGAGAGAAAGAGGAAAAAAGAGAGAGGAAAGAAGGACCGAAGGGAGGAAGAGAGGGAGGGAGGGAGGGAGAAATACAGATACTGTGGAGGCCATCAATCAGATGTATCTGTCTCCTACTTTCTTCCTCAATGTATTTTTGCACATTCTTTGCCAACAATAGAATTTATAATTTTGCAAACATATGCCCCCAGCCATATTTCAAGCAAATGAACCCACAAATATCTAAAAAAGAACTTAGAAGACATGAATTTGTAGCTTCTTTTGGCTGAAAGAGGAGCCGTAGATGAGTCCCTACTTTTTCAGTCCGCACAAAGGGGGCCAGCTTCTCCACAGCCTCCACAACGAAAGGGAAGATACGGGAAGAGCACAAGTTGGAGACGTAAGAGATCCCTTGTTGCGCACAGAAAATCTTTTCCCTTCATTTACCTCCGACAAAGGGATTATTTTGAAATTAAAGTGAAAGCCCTTACTGTCCCAACAAAGAACCATAGGTGCAAGATCGGCACACAAGAAAAGAGATTTGGCTCCATAAACCTTGACTTTCTCCACTTATATACACAAAATAATTTTATACACTCAGAACATTTTTACATTTTTCACAAGGATCCCCTTATGTCTCGAGGGGAAAAAAATCTGCCATTCAATGCTTAGCTCAACTAAAACCTATTTACTCCTTTTAATAGCCGCGTCTGCTGCTGATTTTTTTGTATCTGTACAAATTTTTTTTCTGTGCTAGGCACAAAGCCGGGCATTTTTCAAAAGAGGGGATTAGAACATTTGCAAGCACCAGACAAAGAGCGAATCCCGTGCAAAAGAACACCGTAGTTTATCCAATTTTCGACTTAGTGCCATTCAACTGGTCATTTATGCAATGTCATCCGACCAAACAACATGTTTTACTTATGAGGGGGAAAAGTTTGTTAAGTGTAGAGACCAAGATTCGTTTCTTCTAAGGAAATAAACATCTTAACAGTGTGCCAGAGAATGGGAGAGAAAGCGGTTCACTCCCTTGGAGAGCTTCAAGGCCCTTTACCTTCTACATTTCAGATATTTCGAGACCTTTTTTTAATTCTATATTTTTTTTATATTCTTGGTTTCCTCTTTTCAGTTTATTGCTCATACTGAGGGATATACTCCAAGATACTAAAAGAATTTGAGGAGTATGATATATGACATATTTATGTATCTATGTCTATAGACACATCTATATATGTACATATCATTGTTATGTATGTAGATACATGCCATATATATATATATATATATATATATATATATATATGAAGCAAGTTGTAAATCTGGCAAGTTATTTTCTTCCACTCCTCCTGGACTTAGTTGGCAGAATGAAAAAGAAAGAGAAAAAAAGTAATAGCTACTTTTAAAAAGAGAAATAGGGAGGGGATGTGTGGGAGAAACCCGTCTCTCTCCTTTTATTTCTTCCTTTTTAAAACATTCATCAGCATATGCCTCATTTCAAATGCAACAAATGTAAATATACTTTTCCCTGCACAGAATTTTAAGTGAAAGTCCAATGGTTTGGAGGGCGGTCTAAGTCTGCCTAACAGATGCAAACAGTCTTGTGGCTTCAGTTCCATCTTTGAGTCCCCTAAAAAGATTTGCTATGGCCAACAAAGGAAACTGTCACACCTTTTCCCATCACTGCTTTAATTTATGCTCAGTCTCCAAGTTTTTTTTTTTCATATTGATTTGATAATCACTTTAAGGCAGAACATTTAAAATAAGAAAGAGCTCGTGAGTAGGTTGAAAAGGGGGGTCTTACAGGCCTGCCTCAATATGGTGAAAATGGGGAAGCGAAAGGGAGCCAGGGCTGTAAAGGTTGTTTTGTAAAGTGGGTTTTTATTATGCACCGACTCTCTCCGCATTTACTTAACTCTTCACGGGCTGTTGGGTAGGTTAACACCCTTCAAGGCCTCTTTCATGTCCAATACCTCGTTTGTTTGTAAAGGAAAATGAGCCTTTAACACATTTCAACTCAGGAGAAAAAAGACAGAGAGAGAAATTTTTTATTTTTCTTAATAAAAAATCAGCAAACCCTTTCCTTCTTCCCAGCTCAAATGATCCCTCAATCCATTAGGAGCCTGAAGACCTACAGTGAGTGAACCTGAAGGTGTTTCCTCTCTAAGGCATATTTTGGGTAGGATACTCCTACTCTGTGGTAAAGCAGAACCAACATCAGATATCTTGAAGCCTGCACTTGAAATGGCTCCTCTGAGCTCCCAAGAAACCCACAGTGCCAGACTTGACACTTTCAGTGTAATTTGCTCCACGCAGAAAGTGCCGTGGAAACTGTCTGTATATATGCTATGTGCCTTGATGGGGACTCAAAAGGCTTCTCATTCCCTTATGCCAAGATGAAAGGCACTCAGGTGCTTTGAAGTGCAATATTGTATGGTGCTGCAAAATGCATACCTTAAGATTTATACAACTTTTAGATTGTGGTTTTTCTGGCACTTTTTTCCCCCTTGAAATCACGTGTGCTGCCAAACTTGCTCCAGCTCAATGGTTGCTTTTAAATGTCTACTACAGAGTTATTGGGATATGGGGGTTCAAGGAATGGGGCAGATTGAAAGACTTAACTCATGTGTTCACACCTATTAGTATCTATTTGAGTGCTTTTATTTCTTTTTCTTTTATTAAGGGCTCCGTGGAAGCCCAGTGTGGGCTTGTTCTCAATGGTCAAGGTGGAGTGATAAGAAGAGGTAAGTGACATGTTAAAATGAAACATTCTTCTCTTATCTGATACTTTGTTTTGAAGATCTGGTGGTGCTTGTAACCATCAGACACTTGTCTGATGATTAAGAAAACAATTACTCTTGGTCAATTACTTTTGTCCAACACAGGCATAGTCCCTTCCTCCATTGAGGCTTGGATCTAGCCTCTTCCCAAAAGACCTACAAAAGAAGAGATTTGCTGTTTCTCATGGAACAATGACAGAATCAAAGTTAGAAGGGGGAAAAAAGAAAAAAAGAAAAGAAAGGGAAAAAATCCTTGTCACACCTCCTTTCCCCATCACCACATCCTCAAGCAGAATTTCTGGTCTCTTTTAGCCCCAAATGTGCCAGCCACCGCCTGGGTGATTGAGGTGATGGTGTTAGCTTGAGGCTTTGAAGGATACTGTGAAAGGCTAGATTCGTTGAGGCTTCAGGGAAGGCTAATGAAACACCAATATTGTAGCTGCCCTTATTTTTCTAAGTGTCCAGAATATTTCTTTCTTTAAGGGAGGTGGGAGGAGGAGGTGGTGTTAACTGTACCGGATAAAGCTTTCTTGTTCCCATCTGTTGAGGAAAACATCTGAATCCAGAGTTACCCATGGAATCGGAAGGTGGTGGGGGGTGGGGGGGGAAGGCCAGAGTTGAGAGCTGTTGATTTTGGCTCAGACACTGAAGGGGGCTGCATCTCAGATGTTCCATTCTGACAAAAGGTTTTGAACTATGGCATTTTAAGGGCCTCAAGGCAGTGCAGATTTTGCTGGCCTCCCCACTTAACTGTACCCAGAGCCTCTGAAGCTCATTTTCCCAGCAAGCTGAGTAACCCGAGGAGCACACAAGGCAAGGGGACCAGCTGTTATCCCAACTTCATACGAATTAATAAGATGTGGCCTATTCACCAGGACTAATTCCAGCTCCAGGGTCACAGTTGTCTTTAGTAACTGAACTGCTAAAGACTGAGTCACTTCTGATGGCACCAAATAAATGTCCTTCAGTCCCTGTCCATCTCTTTCAAAGCTTGTTGAAAGATTCCAGTGCTTTTCCAAAGAAAGCAATGGATTCTTTCATGTTTAAACGGCAGGCTTTAGAACCCAATGTCCAATGTGAAATTCCATTTAAATTGAGGAAGAAAGAAAACAAAGATTGCTTTTTTTTTTTTTTGGAACTTGACGATTGTCATAGTGGGTACTTGGAACTTCCATTAAATGCAAAATAGCCATTCAACTCTGTTGTTTCACCCCATAGAGGTTTTTCAAAAAATTACTAGTGTTGCTCGATGAGGAGTTCTTAAAATGAGCAATATTATGCTTACCAGCCAGGCTAATATTCAGCCATATTGAAGTGACATGAAATAGGCCCAGACTAGAAAAAATTGAAATAAAATACACATACTGTTGAAGGGAGGGATTAAAAATGCACGATGAAAGAGGAGTCAGGTGAGGTGTGCTGATCTGGGTCTGTTGGGGCTGTCACACTAAAGGTGAGGCTGAACACTGAGGGCGCATGGAGACGTCGGTGGTGCTGAAGGACAGCGCCACTAATTAGCGCCCAGAGCCGGCTCCTCCCAGAGTCCGGCCGGCGCTACTGCGGTCGACGCGTTCAGTTCCGCACTTGTTCCAAGATCACCTTCTCAAATGCCTGGAAATTGCATCAGATCTTACAATAGCTGCCAGAGGGTGGGAATTATTTGAGATCGAGGGCGGGAGCTGGAAGGGAGGTGGCTGTGTAATTAGTTGAATTTTTGGAGAGAGATTTAAGGGACACCCCCACAGCATGCCCCAAAGAAAGGTCAACGCTCTTGGGTAACTATAAAATGAGAACTGCGGTCCGGTCCTATTACAGGCACATAAATGGCCTTCCTTAGGTGATGTTTTATTGTTGTTGTAGAATTTGGTGTCACTCCGTATCACCTGAAAATCAGGTGGAGCCTGCTATTTTAAATCAAATATTGATCTTTTAGGAGAATAGCATGGCTCTAAAGAGGAAGGGGAGGTAACTTGGGGTTTCTGTCTGTATTGTGTGACTAAACCCTAGTCCTCCCTCCCTCAACCCCTGCGAAGGAATTCAGAATTTAGCTGCTGAGTTTATTCCATTTCCACATGTTTAAGAGAAAAGCCAGTTAAATTGTTTGAACCCAGGAGACCAAGTGTGTGTGTGCATGTGTTACTCTGAAACAATCAATGTTCATGACAATTTACAAATGGATAGCAAGGAAGTTTTGCCTAAAGGTTGTGTACATCGTGCTGGATCCCACACAGCCCTAAATCTCAGGACTCCCCATTTTTGAAGAAAAGTTAAGGAAGCCCCTTCTCTCTGTTGTCATGGTAGTGCATTGGATTCTTAATATAAACAACTCAAGTCACCTTTGTTCATCAAAAATCAGGAGGACACTAAGTCAAGCACTCTGCCATATTCTGTAATGGTTTTGTTTAGATAGGAATGCCTGTTTCTCTTTTAATCCATACTTTCGAGGTGACTCTCCACAGGAAACATGATTTCTTGAAAAGCACAACTTTTTGCCATTTTTCCTCCCCTGCTAAGTTCTCTGATAAACTTACATTTCTGACAATTTCCAGAATTTACTGTGGGAGGAACAAAACAGATTTCATTTCCAAAGACTCCTAAGTGCTCTTCTAGAAGAAAGATCCCTAAGTGCCCCACATGAGTTCACCAGGGAGAGATTGTCCTGGTTTGCTGTGTGTGTGTGTGTGTGTGTGTGTGTGTGTGTGTGTGTGTGTGTTGGAGGACGGAAGAGCACTCAGTTTTTTAAATTTGGCCACTTCTATTAGCAAAGAACAAAATACCATTTCTCTGACTCACTTCAGTAAGTGGTAGTTACATTGTTTTTGCCTATAATGAAGGCCGGATAGCCAAAGAAAGCCCGGAAGAGGGGCACCAACGAGGTAATTACCACCTAGATAAAATATTTGCCACCGCCTTGGAGGTGCCGCTCCCGCACGCTCACTCTCGCTTAATGGTGTGCTCGATTTTGCCCGCAGCTCCGCTACTCCAACCATCAGAACCAATAATCTTTACTTTACCCTGTGCTTGAGTATCGATAGCTTCTCTCGCCTCCGGCTTGGGCTTTGATATGTTAATATTTCTGAGTAGCAAATTCTGCAGAGATCATATTAATGTTGTACGTACAGAGTGGGGCTTTGCCTTCGTTGAATATTCAGATACTGGGTTTCAAAAGGCATCTTGAAGAAATGAGGCTTCTATTTACAGGAGTCGTCTGTGTTTTTAATCATTAAAAAGAAAGGAAAGCCCACTCTTCTTTTCCCCAAGAATCTTCTGAGGCTCCCTCATGGCCCCCTCCCCTTTGTCAGGTGCTGGTCCCTTTCATTTCTTGCTCTGAGAATTTAATAGTAGGAGAACAATGTTGATGATGACGACGACTATGATGATGATGCTAATAATGAGTGGATCCAGATTGGAATTGAGGTGTTAGGGGTTCAATTGGGTAGGGGGCTATGGCCTTGAGAAGAGGATAGAGGGGAGATGAGAAGACCCAGCTTTCCCATATTTGGGTGGAAAGTGACATTTTGGCCCTGGTCTTTTTTGAGAAATCAGGATGGCAAACTCAAAAAAAAAAAGGAAGAAAGAAAAAAATGAAAAAAAGTGAAGAGGGGGAAGCGCCCTTGTTTCGCTTTGTGATCACTCTGCCTTGCAGCCCCAGGCTAATTTCAGACGCTTAAATACCGCCATAGCCTCTGGGCCACGCAGAGAGGGAGCGGACCAGGCCATGGGCAGGCAGGAGCGCTTTCTGGATTGCCCGTGGCTACACAAAATACAAACTACTTTGAATCAAAACATTTTTGGGGAATTAATATGATCTGAACTCTGCACGTTTTAAGAGAGCTGGAGTTTGTCAGATCGCTTAGAGGTGACTGGCACGCCAAGGAGGAGGCAGTTACGCTGTGGTACAAACATTGTCAGATCTGATTTAATTTTTTAAAAATGCTTCTGTGAAATGGAGTTTAGCATCAATCACCCAGCCTGCCAATAATGGGGTAGATGAACCTGCCTGCTGTCCCCTTCTACAGCCCCCCCGCCCCCTCCCCCCCCCCCCCCCCACCACCTGGCTGCCTACAGTCTGCCTGGGCCAGGAGGATGAGCTGCTTCTGCTCCTTCAGTTTTGTGAGAGCCCTGAGCTTTGGAACTCGACTTTGGAAGAGCCAAACGCTCTTTCAGCAGCTCCCAGAACGCGTTAAGATTGGAGTGGGGTGGAAAGCCTTGTTTCTCTTTTGTCAGAACCCCCAGAATCTCTCTTTATGAGAATTGCCCAAACTCATCTCTATAGCTCATCCATTTTGAAAACAGAGCCAGAAACACACCTGGAGCCTTGCCTGCCTCTTTAGTCCCCAAATACAGATGCTGGAGAGTCGAAATCCAGTCTCCTTTATATGAAGTCTAAAACTCATATAGTAAAGGGTCTATAGGCATGGTTTCTTGGAAATCTTTTTTTGCTGGCAAGGGGAGATCTTTTTCCATAGCCTACTGTCTTCTCTCTAATTTCTTTATTGCTTTGAAAATCACCAAAAGCCAGAGCACTCCCTGCATTGGGAAATGGGGATTAATTCTCTCTCTCTCTCTTTCCGTCTCTCTCTCTCTCTCTCTCTCTCTCTCACACACACACACACACACACACACACACACAGCCACATTAAACCAGTAGGTCTCCCCGCTCAGACATCCCTTTCTTTTGTTCTGCCTCGAATCTGCATGGGAAGAAGCACTTTCAAAAATCCATTTATACCTGTAAGGGTATATCCTTCCCTGAAATAGGGCAGTTAGCAGCTGATGCCTCATCTGAGGCCTATTTGATTGCAATTAAACCACTATCCCTTTGCCGTTTGATTACAATTAATATCTGCTGTGGGAGGAGAGGAGCGAGGAGGGTATTACACCAGGGATTTGGGATTGAGAAGGGCGAGGGGCTAGAGAGGAAGCAGCCGAGAATGATCCTACCCCACCCAGCTTCCACGCGCACCTCGCAGAAATGCACCCGCAGAACAAACAGGGACAGGAAACTCCTATAATCGCTTACACATTTTTAATGTGTCAGAAAAAACGAGCGATCACTGGAGATGAA
The DNA here is from genome assembly GCF_028018385.1 of Neofelis nebulosa. Classification (NCBI taxonomy): domain Eukaryota; kingdom Metazoa; phylum Chordata; class Mammalia; order Carnivora; family Felidae; genus Neofelis; species Neofelis nebulosa. The sequence goes on from NC_080787.1 coordinate 51,855,517, forward strand.
GAAGGGGAGAAAAAAAATCCCTGCCGTTTGTATTTCTTTCATTTGAATTGTAAACATCTGTTTGGCTGTAAGGCGAACAGAACATTTATTTTGCTCTCAAGATTTGGTCTAATTATGTCAACACCGAAGCGGCAGGGAGTGGGGCGGCGCTGCGGCTTTGGAGAGGCTGAGCGCAGGGGCCCCGCGCCCAGAAGCCAGCCAGGAAGTATTGATCGCACCTGGAGAGCGCACAGGGCCTCTAGCCATCAGCAGCTCTGTTCTTAGACAGGAAGGCACCCAGAGGGGGGCGCGTGGCTTAGAGGCAGCTTTGGGGGCTCCAGGAGAGCCACAGTTCCTTGGAGACTGCCGAGGCTGTTTCCTCTGCCCTAATTGCCTTGGATGAGAAGGGAAAAAGCGCATTCAGACCTCAGCCTTTCTCTCCCATAGCCCGGCAAAAGGTGGGTGGGGGTCTTGTTGTGCTGCACAGGTAGCGCCCTGAGACGCGGTAGTTGCTCGACACAGTGGTGGAGTTGGGTGGGCTTTACTTAGGTTGCGGAGCACATATGCATCCATTTCCTGTTGCACCTCCTGACGAGCTGGGGAAATAAGTTGAGCAGGCGTGAACATCCCCATTTTTCAGATGGACAGATCAAGGCCCAGAGTTGTTACTCATCTAAGGTTGCATGGGTGGCTAGTTGGCCAACTTCTTACTTGCAGCCCCGTACTTTTTCCACTCCCCCCACGCGGTGCTTGCACACACGGGGCCAGAGGTCTCCAGGCATACCAGGAATGGCGCAGCCCAACCCCGTTTTTCTTCTTGCCTCATGGGATCTAACAAGGTCTGGCAGCCGAAGAATCTGTGTCTGTGTGTCTCATGCCTGGTTTTGTCCCCAGCACAGTAATTCTTTGGCTGACTTCCCTGTAGCTGTGGCAAAGTTATCCCTTTTATGATAGTCATGTTCTAGACAAGTGACCTTAAATAGATAGTCCCTGATTTCTTATGCTGTTTCTATAGCTACAGATCTGAGTTTGAGCATCACTGGAAATAGGAAGCCCCATCTCCAAATTTCAATTTTAAAAATAGTGCCCTCCATGGAAGTATTGCTTCTGTGCACTATGAATGGAAAAGAGATGTACTCTAGAGAAGTTCTGCATGAATACCTTGGTTGTGGCACCAGAGACACCTCTAACTGGAGTGCTGGATCTAGAATGAATGTTACATCATTTCAATAAGAGCTGACATGCAACACAGGCACCATGAGGAACTTAAACTGGTAATACTGGGGATGAATACTGTAAATGGCTTGGTATGGTTGACTCTCATGACTTTCCTCTGAAATCTCATCAATGCTATCTGTAGTCTGGATCTCCAGAATGAAACCCCACCTCCTTGGTTCTTCATTCTAAATGCAAACATCTGTTATGTTGACCTATCACCCTTTTCTTCCTCCCCCCTCCCCAAATAAACCACTGGGAAGAAAGATAGCAGGTCCCCCATGCTGCTGTAAACTCTACAAGTTGCCAAATCTTTAGCCAGGACGAGAGAGTTCCCCAAGGCTGCAGCAATGCCAACTATCAAAGCAACAGAAATTCCCTTTAAAGATGCTGTGACATAAAAAATAAAAGACTCTAGAGTTGATGGCTAATCCTGAATACAAAATAAATCCTCCAGGCAGTTTGTGTGTGCATAAAGAATACTCTTAATATGCAGCCTGTGTAACTTACCTAATAAATGCTTATTTGAGCATAAGCCAGAAGCCCAACCTGGGCTGGATGCAGGAGAGAAAGACCCAGAGCCCAGGAAGATAGCACTTGGCCACATAGCAGATCTAGTGACTTCTCTGGGAGCAGCTGGCTTTCAGTGCATGGGGTTCATTTTGCTAAAAGGGGGTGATTTTCCAAGTGGAGAAAGGCTGATTTAACTTTTTTTTAAACAATCTTTTAGAGTCTTCTGCATCTCCCTAAAATAGGTTTCTAACCCACTGTAGACTAGTAAAGATAGGAAAGGTCTAAAATTTTGTCCTTCTTTTCCCTTGACCGGCTGGGAAAGTAACACATGCACAAACACTCTTCTCTCATAATTGACTTGAGACCTATTGGGTGAGATTCCTTGTGTCCTCAGTTGTGTATTGGCTATTTTACAAGAGGAGGGAGTTTATGTAAGAATGTAAATTTACTTATGATTCCATGACCATGGGTGGAGGCCTATTTTTGGGAGAGAGCTCTGTGAATTTTGAATGTAGATATTATGATTTCTTAATATTTTTTGCTTTGGATGACCTCATAATGGCCTAAATTCTAAAGTTTTGGGGATCCTGATTCTCACAGTATGATGCTAAAAGCCAGCTTCATTGATATCCTGTTCATCTCAACATTTGAGAAGTCACTTAAGAGTTTGTTTGTAAAATGCATTTTGCATCTATAGATATAAAAGGAGACAGCATCAATGAAAGGATGATGGTAGTTTTGGGACCCCAAATCTGGGGAAAATGATGATGATGATGATTAGTTTTAAAAATTCTCTATGACAGGGACAGCTGGCTGGCTCAGTCAGCAGAGCAATCAACTCTTTATCTCAGGGTTATGAGTTCGAGCCCTGCATTGGGTGTAGAGACTACTTAAAAATGAAATATTTAAAAAATAAATAAAATAAAATTCTCTATGACAATGCAAGGTGGGGAAGCACAGGTGAGTTTGTGTTTCGAGCTCCTGAGGCAAGCATTTGCATGATTTCCACAATGTTGACCACAAGGTTAATGCCAGGAAAAGGACTTTGTGTGTATATATGTATGTATGCATTTTGAGAGAGAGAGAGCATGCTATGGGGAGGGGCAGAGAGAGAGAGAGAGAGAGAGAGAGAATCCCAAGCAGGTTCCGAGCTATCAGAGTCGAGCCCGACATGGAGCTCAATGTCACAACCATGAGATCCTGACCTGAGCAGAAATCAAGAGTTGGATGCTTAATTGACTGAGTCACCCAGGTGCCCCCAGGAAAAGGATTTCAATTTGACAGTTAAGACTGTGACGTCTCAGATTTCAAACTAAGGGCCAGCTTCCAGGCACTAGCATTGGAAATTTAGCCAAGCATACAGGACTCATTTCCAAGTCTGGAGAGGTCTGGCTACTTTAATATTCTCAATATCCTGTCTTCTGTTTGGGGGGGGGGGGTCATTAAGAATGATCACCAGCCTCAGAATGCTTAAGGAGAAAGACATTGATCCCAGTACTCTCAGGGGAAGCTTGGATGACAATAAGACAACCAGGAAGAATTCCAGGTAGTACAAGGGTAGAAACACTTTATGAGTAGGGTAAAGTTAACTTGTTCTCTGCACCCAGGTCCAGGACCCCTTTGCCTTTTTAAACATCCTCCCAGGTTCCTTAACCACTGTGCTCAGAGAACACACCCAAATCTGAATGCCAGAGACTCTAGCAACACAGCATTTCACCTGAGCAGCTTAGTAAAGGAGGTGAGGACCTATGTAGGAGGCAAGTGGTGAGTCCTAGACCAGGTCTTCTCAAGCCTTAACATGCACGTTAGCCACCTGGGGATCTTGTTAAAATGCAGATTCTGACTCAGAAGGTCTGGAGTTGGGCCTGAGAGTGTGCATTTCTAACAAGCCCCTAGGAGATGCCAGTGATGCCAGTTGAGGAACACCCTTCAAGTAGGAAGATTTTGGATAATGCTCCCCTGCCTGTTTGTCTTCTTCCACCTACTTCTTTCTCTTTTCTCTCATAGAGCTTGACTTTTGGGGAGATGAGTCTTAAGATCTCCCATAGCTGAAGAAATCAAATGTATGCTCAGGAAAGCAAAGCTTGAATTTGAATTTGCCAGTGAACCTTAAAAACTATGTCCTCAGATTGCTCAAAGCACAAGGAGGCAGCCTTGGACCCCAATGCTATTTAGCACAGTGTTAGTAATATGGATATTAGCTCAGGATTTTTGCCGTAAGGGAGGATTGGGCAGAGGGAAACTCTCCTCAGCGATGACCATCTTGGGTCCTCAAGTCTACTTCAGGTGCCTGAGGTTGGGGAATGTACTCTGGTGTCCTGGAGGAGAGCAAAGTTCAAGGGTCTTTTTGGAGCTTGGAGACAAAGTCTTCTGCCCCAGGAGCCCCAGCATGGCAAGATTGCTTTGGTGATTTTGCCATCAGCAGTTATCTTTGCTTTGTTCTCTAATAGTAATAATGATAACAACAACAAAAACAATATTATTGGCCACCAACATTTAATGTGACTGTTACTATATTCTAAGTCTTGCACTGTATTTGACTGTGTGTGCCAATCCTGACAGCTGACATATGGTAGAGGGCTGTGACCTATCATCCCCCGACATGAGTTGAAAGTTTATGACAATAGGAAAATTATTTTTGGTGGTACCTGGGAACTGAGTGACTCAAGTACCTATAGTTGGCAGGTGGATGAGGGAAAAGAGAAGGAAGTTTTCAAATAATTTAGAAAAGAGCTTTCAAACTTTTGTCTATATAACAAGTCACAGACAAAATATATCCATCCATTGTATGTATGTGCACATCTATGCACACACATACACAGAGCCATGGAAAAACAATACATACCCTCTGTGGGGTTCACTGATGGATTTGGGGTTTTTCTATTAATTGAAGTGTTTCTTGGTGTGTATGATGTCAACATTAGCACTGGTGGGCCAGTAAACACTCTATAGAATGCTGGTTTTTGTTAAAATTAAAAGATAGTGCCCCCACAAACATGTATGATATTTGAAAGGTGAAGCCTTGTTATTTGAAAGGACATCTTCAGAGCAGCTTTCTGAGATGATCCTGGTGGTGTATGTATGGGAGCAATTGTTGCCATGTATTCCCAAATCCCAAGTAGTGGCTTGATATTAACTGTCTTTCAATGATCTCCTCTCACTGTCACTAATATGTGATATACTTCCCCCCCCCCCCAAGGTGGCACCTGTGTGGTCAACCCCACAGACTTGTTTTGCTCTGTCCCTGGCCGTTTGTCCCTTCTCAGTTCAACTTCCAAATACAAGGTGACCATTGCTGAGGTGAAGAGGCGCCTCTCACCACCCGAATGCCTCAATGCTTCACTGTTGGGAGGCATTTTGAGAAGGTAAGACATTGTTTTCTGGCTGTACTGATACCATATTCCTCAACCCTCAGTCCGTAGACCTCCTATCTCATGTTGAATTCCCCATCTGGTCAAATCGCCTCATCATTTCCCTCAGAATGTGAACTTTCAAAACCTAGTTTTTATTTGTTTCTGGACAGAGCAAAATCCAAGAATGGGGGTCGCTGCCTGAGAGAGAAACTGGATAGGCTTGGCCTGAATTTACCAGCAGGAAGACGGAAAGCAGCCAATGTTACCCTCCTTACTTCCTTAGTTGAAGGTATGATTTTTCAGCTCTGCAAAGTAATGATGGGAAGTTAGCAATCCTCTGGAACTCAGGTTTGTTAGATTATGCTGTTTCATGTTTTGTCTATAGTATTAAGCAAGACAATTAACAGTTACAGGTGAATTTCCCAATTAATCATGACATACATGATTAAATTAGACAACATAAGGCTTAGGTAATTCATAAAATGTTGTTTAATTTACTGATCTTGGCAAAAATACAGAAGACAATGCAAGATTTAAGTATTTCACTGGTACTTCCTAAGTAACAGCAACAAAAAAACGGGCTGTGCTATCGTCATTTTTATTATTGTTTATTTTAGAGCTCAGATAAATCTGGCTTACCTCATTATAATTCAGTGCAACATGATCTACAGGATAAATAGTAATCCTTTATAGAGGGTTCACAGGAGTTGAGACATGATACCAAGCCTGAGAGCATATTGTATTAATCCTAGTAGACATCTCTTAAAGTACAGCGAAGTTCCATGGCTTTATGGGTGGATAAAATGAGTTACAGAAGGGTTAAGGTTAACCAGTGGTATAGAGACAGAAGTAAAAATATATTCCCAGAAGTTATTGTTTTCCAATTTACCTTTTCCTTTTTGTTTCTTCTTTAAGGACAAAATTACATATTCTTATTCAAACTTCTTTTAAGAAGAGGTATTACTAGATACTTATTTTTAACTTTGTGGGAGAGCTTTTGAATGTCAAATGCTATTGTCTTAAATATGAATAAAGAGGCCTTGTTACCAAGATTCACCTGAATATACCTGTAACACTTTTCTTGCACTTGTTACTTTCTTCTTTATAAGGCACTGTAGGAAGTGAAAAGTAAGGGAAACACAAAAACAAACATTTTGCCTCTTTCCAGATTATCATTTCATACCATTTACCATACAATTTTGTGAAGCAGTATGTTCTAGACATTTGTTTTAGCAAAATTGCTTTGCTAATTTTGCTGCTGCTGCTAATAGTTACCTTTGCTTTGTTCCCTAATTGTGATAATGATAACAACAACAATAATATTATTGGTCACCAACATTTAGTAAGTGTTACTGTTACTATGTTCTGTGTTTTGTGATGTGTTTGCTTGGGTGTGCTGTTACTGAGAACTGACATATCATAGAGGAGGTTGACCTGTCATCTACACATATGGGTTGAGGGTACTGGGAAAAGGACAAAGTAGAAAAAAAATGACTAATGGGTTGATTCTAAAGGGAGACAGATTGCTGCTCAATTTAAGTAAGAAGATAGTTGTAATTATAGCTATTTAGTAATAGAACAAAACACTTGTTCAGAATATAATGAAGTGGATTCAAGAGTCATATGAGTGTGGGCACCTGGGTGGCTCAGTCAGGCATCCAACTTCGGCTCAGGTCATGATCTCATGGTTCATGAGTTCAAGCCCCATGTTGGGCTCTGTGCTGACAGAGCCTGGAGCCTGCCTCGGATTCTGTGTCTCCCTCTTTCTCTGACCCTCCCAGCTCACACTCTGTCTCTCTCTCTCTCTCAAAAATAAATAAACATTAAAAAAAATTTTTTAAAGAATCATACGGGTGGTAGGACTTGATTAGTTCTTAAACTCAATTCTGCAGGAGAATCAACTCAGGAGGTTTATTAAAAAATGCCTGGGCCCCTTCCCTAAACCAATTGGAACTCAGTCTCTGGGGATATGATCTAGGTACGTATATATTTTTTAAACATCCCCAGTGATTCTGATGTATAATGAGGCTTAAGGGATCATTGGTCTAAATGTTTCTTTAGATTCTTTCCACTTCTTTGAAGGACTGACTATGAATGCTCATGAAATTTATAACTGGTGTGAAAATTAAAGGCCCTATGAAAGACATCTTTTCCCGTGGTGTCTGTGAATATACTGGCTAATTTGAACTGAAGAGCCATACATAAAAGGGTATATTCACAATTTTTCTTACTGCTTTTTGTGGTGGCCAACCACTGAAGTATTCTGTGTGGGAATCGTCAACGGTACTAACAGAAGGATTGCAGGTTAAATATGTGAACTCCTAGGATGATCTTTGTGGTTTTGCCATCTACTCTTTCAACATACTGTCCTACCATAGGAGTATCTAACTGTGTTCTATTCATTTGGTTTGTGTTCATGGAGGAGTTACATCAGCCTTGGCTGATGAAACATAAGATTTTATTCTTTCCAGATACTTTAATTGGCTGCTTTTGAAATCCCCCAAATCTTTGTGCTGTAGAGAAATAAATCTTTTATTGTTGAATTCCAGGCACTGTGATGGAACTGAGGAAAAGGTATTTAGAGGCAAAGGGACGTTTTATATCCCTCAACCCCTCACATATTATAACCCACAAACTACATATGCACACTTCCCCTTTCTCTCTCTCTCTCTTTCTTTCACACACACACACACACACACACACACACACATTAGAAGTTTCATTACCATGTGTTCTCTGATTTTTATTCTACTCCCTATTTTTGTGTTCTTTTTAAATGCTGATTATAGACCTACTGAATTTACTTCAGGACTCATGCTGGATCATGAGTCATGACCCACAGTTTAAAAAAATTACAAGTTAGGGGCGCCTGGTGGCTTAGTCAGTTGCATGCCCAACTCTTGATTTTTACTCAGGTCATGACCTCAGGGTTGTAGGATTGAGCCCTGCATCAGGCTTCACAGTGAGCATGGAGCCTGTTTAAGATTCTCTCTCCCTTTCCCACTGCCCCTCCCTGGCTTATGCATGCTCGCTCTCTCTCTCTCTCTCTCTCTCTCTCTCTTTCTCAAAATAAATAAATAAACATTTAAAAATAAGTCAGGAAATTTTAAAAAGTACAAGTTGCCTTAGGATATGAAGAGGACCTAATAGTTGAAGAACAAGGACATGCCAATCTAAATTAAAATAGGCTTCCTTTTATTCCTGAGCTGACAAGCAGAGCAGCAGTTTCATTGTTGAGGACTCTACTGTATATTTTATTCCCACATTTTAGTTGGGTTGGCGATGACAGTCGATGACTCTTTCCAGCCAACAAGATGCCATTTTCTACATTAGGCTCAGAGTGTTGGGAATCCTATAGATGATGCTATAGGATACAAAATAATAGTGCCTCAATTCTGATTTATCAAGCTCCTGGAACATTTACATAGTGAATGCTTCTCTTCAGTACATTTGGGACCTTGATTATTTTTGAGCTAACATGGATCTGATTCAGTTCTTTCAGGTTTGTTTTGATTTTCCAGTTTTAAGTGGTAAATTAAAACTCCACCATATCTACAATTGGTGTTGGTAAGACTTTGAATTGACCATGTCTTTGGGTGATACTTTACTCCTTCCATCAAACATTTTTTGCAAGTGCCAGCAACATTTCAGATTAGTCATCAAAAATGGTCCATCAGCTTTCTTATAAATCTCTAGTCTTGTGGGGAGGAATAGTATTTTTCTTACCATTTTTATTGATATCTCCCCTTTATCTTCCAGATTTTCTACAATAACCCACAGTATATTTGAAAAACAATACCTAGTAATTTAGTTTCTCTTAAGTGGCTTATTTTTTCAAGTTTTTATTTTAATTCCAGATAGTTAACATACAGTGCAATATCAGTTTCAGGTATACAACATAGCAATCAACACTTCCATACAATACTTGGCACTTATCATGACAAGTGCACTCTTTAATACCCTTCAGCTATTTTACCCATCCCCCCCAACCCCTCATCTCTAGTAACCATCAGTTTGTTCTCTATAGTTAAGAATCTGTTTCTTGGTTTTTTCTCTCCTTTTCTCCCTTTGCTCATTTGTTTTGTTTCCTAAATTCCACATAGGAGTGAAATCATATGGTATTTGTTTTTCTCTGACTTATTTCCCTTAGCATTGTACTCTCTAGCTTCTTCCATGTCATTGCAAATGGGAAGATTTTCATTCTTTTTTATGGCTGAATAATATTCCATTATATATATATATATATATATGTATATATGTATATATATACATATGTATATATGTATGTATATATACATGTATATATACATATATATGTATATATATATATACATACATACACATACCACATCTTTTTTTATCTACTCATCAATTGAAGGACGCTTGGACTGTTTCCATATCTTGGCTATTGTAAATAATACTGCTATAAACATAGGGATGCATATATCCCTTTGAACTAGGGTAAATACCTAGTATCATGATTGTTGGATCATAGGGCAGTTCTGTTTTTAGAGTAACCTCCATACTGTTTTCCCCAGTAGCTCTACCAGTTTACATTCCCACTAACACTGCATGAGTGTTCCTTTTTCTCTACATTCCAATACTTGTTGTTTCTTAAATTGTTGATTTTAGCCATTTTGACAGGTGTGAGGTGATATATCATTGTACTTTTGATTTGCATTTTCCTGATGCTAAATGATGAACATTTTTTCATGTATCTGTTAGTCATCTGAATGTCTTTAGAAAAATGTCTATTCAGATTCTCTGCCCACTTTTTAATTGGATTATTTCTTTTTTGGGTGTTGAGTTTTATAAGTTCTTTATGTATTTTGTATACTGACAATTTATTGGATATATCATTTGCAAATATCTTTTCCCATTCTGTAGGTTGTCTTTTAGTATACTTGATTGTTTCTTTTGCTGTGCAAAAGCTTTTTATTTTGAAATATCTTAAATGTCTCTTAAGACTGTTGATTGAGACTCTTATATAGTTATTTCTCAAACATCCTGATGGTTCAATATATTATTGGCATTCAATAACACACCCTTAAGCACAAGTGAGATAATATTTAACTGGCTTTATTCCTCATAGGCCAGATTTAGTAATAAATTTCACGAAGGTCAACTTTCCATCATGTTATAGTACTTGTATCTGTCCCTTCCCGGGGACAGATTTGAATATAGCCTTGCCATTGTTTCTATTTTGATAGAAATTCCAAAAAAAAAAAAAAAAAAAAGTAGCATATGGAAACCCTCGTAGGCATTCCATGTAGAGATGATATAACCTTTGTAAAGGTCCAATCAGTGAAGAGCAAGGTGCCTTATAATGGGGATTGAAATCAGCAAATGAACATTTGTTTTTCAAAAACTACACCTGTCACTGACATAATGGTAGTTTCATCAGGGTATTCCAAGTTTCCATGCTTGTCCTGGGCTTTCAATCATTCTGTTTGTATTTTTTTATAATAATTTTCCCCTCTATTTCTTTTAAATTGAGTCACTCAATTAATAGTGCCTTCCTAACATTGTTCTCAAATCAACATATTAAAGTCATTATTTTAGGGATTATTTTAGGAATTTAAAGGAGAGGGCTATTTAATACAAATTTGTAATATATTTGTATAATTCACAACATTTCTGTTACAAATATCATTGCAACTAGTAACCAATGAGATGAAGAACTTGAGACTGATATCTTTTCACCTCACAAAGCTGTTTGAACAGCGAACATTTTGGTAGGGCAGATGTTGAGTGGGGATTTTTTTTGGTCCATATAACATATATCTGGCCTAGAGTGAAATATGAATTTTTGAATCCAGAGTCCCCAGAATGTAATAGCAGATCATATCCCACTTTTATCCACATGTCTTCATCTAATAAGTTTTAGATATATAACTAGTGGTTGATAATGATTTCTTGTACCCCACTTTATCATAAACTTGATATTCTATTCCCTTTAATTGTCTCACCTTGGTATCTATGACATCAGAGAGATGTTACTCTCTGGAAAATATAGTGGATTAGGGTTGTTTAACCCAATACCCTGATCTTCTTGAGGAGATCCTAGGATAATCCCAGACTCTTCTATAGTGGAAATAATTCTATCTCTGGAGATTCAGAGAATTTGGCCAATATTATTGTTCTCATTCTAATACTCTTACTATATATTTATTATTTATGAATCAGCAGCTTCTGTTAGTAGCCTCCTCTGTATTTTATTCCAGAACAATCTTTGCAGAGTTGGTAGCTGCTAAACATGAGGAGTCAATGATCTAGTTGTTCCCACCCATTGTTCTCTCCTCACTTGAGGTTTTCCAAGATGGCCAAGGTTACAGAGTGTTGCTGCAGGGTAGTTTTGTTCCCTGGGGTAGGGTGCTTTCCTGGGACAGTTCTGCTGAATTTGCAAAAGTTGGTATAACATTCTCAGGCAACACCAGGAGTTCTGGAAGCACAGTTTGAGTCCTTAAACATAAATACCTTGGCTTGTAGTTTGCTGTGACAGGGAGTCAAATTCTGTGTTTGTGTGTGTGTGTGTGTGTGTGTGTGTGTGTGTGTTTGCATTTAAAAACAGTGGAGCAGAGAAGGATGTGAATATACATCAGGAAAAGAAAGGGGACTATTTACAAATGTTATATATTATCTCCATTCAGTTTTCAAGTTTGAATCCTTTGTCACTGTTGTTTCCTTCTTTAGTTTTAAACACTGTAAACTTCCAGACCTTGCCCTGCACTTCTTACTTCATGTGAACAGTTGTCCCACTTGCAAAATGTATTTTCTCTTGGGCTAGTACCACCTCCCCTGCCCCCCAATAATGTCGCCTTTGAAATTTTGTCAGACTTTGAGCTGGTTACTTAACCTGACTCAGCTTCATTTTCTTTTTATTTTTTTAATTTTTTTAATGTTTATTATTTTTGAGAGGGAGTGACAGACAGAGAGCAAGCAGGGAAGGGGCAGAGAGAGAGGGAGACATAGAATCGGAAGCAGGCTCCAGGCTCTGAGCTGTCAGCACAGAGCCCGATGCAGGGCTTGAACTCACAGACTGTGAGATCATGACCTGAGCCGTAGTCGGCCACCCAACCAACTGAGCCACCCAGGTGCCCCTCATTTTCTTTTTTTTTAAGTGTATCTTTTTTTTATTTTTGAGAAAGAGAGAGAGAGAGCATAGGAGGGGCAAGAGAGAGAGGGAGAGAGAGAATCCCATGCAGGCTCTGCAGTGTCAGCACAGAGCCCGATATGGGGCTCAAACTCATGAACCGTGAGATCATGACTTGGGCCAAAATCAGGAGTTGGGACAGGTGGCCCTTAGCTTCATTTTCTTAATTTATAAATAAAGATAATAATACTTATAATGGTTGAGAGAATGCTAGCTGTTACAGCAGTTAATACCTAAATTTTCAGTGGCTTCACATGATAGAAGCTTATTTCTCATTGTAGTCTGATGTGGGTGTTCCTCACCAGGGGTCTTTTCTCACAGTTTCATTCACGGGCCCAGAGTCCTTCCCTCTGTAGCTATGCCCTTCTGTAGGTCCTAGGAGTCCTATTCATTCAGCTCACCATGAGGAGAGACAGGATGGAAAAGTAAGCAGCTTCTTACCTACGTGGCCAGGAAGTGACCCACGTTACTACTGTTCACATTCTAAGAACTACGGCCACACTCAATTCCAGAGGTGGGTGTGGGGTATACTGGAAAATGTAGTCTCTAGCTGGGCAGAGTCTTCTCAGCAGCAATGCTATAATATATAAAGAAAGGATAAAGTCCCTCACTCATCTCTGCCGCATCTGTCTTGTATGTCTTTTGTTGGGTTAAATAGACTCGCATAGACTAGAACTAATTTGGCAATGAACTCTTTCCTATAAATGAGGTATAGTGAGTGAGTTTAGGTATATCAAGTTTTCTTGATGTGTTTAGTCAATGGCTTTTTATTTTAGGAAGAAGTACTGTTCACTGCTTGAGGCTTATAAGATTCAAACACCAAATCCTTTTGCCAAGTACTAGTGATAATATATACACAGGGCATGCTTAGTATTAGTTGCTCTTCTCATGGAATTTAGGACAAAACTGATATTCTCATTGCCTTCACACGGTACCCCAGTGGGTTTCTGTGGAAACGTGGAACTTAAGGCTAGCCTTTGGGGACTCACGGCATGATTATCAGTCTGAAAGGACCTTCATCCCCAAATAACTCCTCTGCTGGCCATTCCACACCTCACATTCCCACTTTAGTCCCTCCTTCAGGATAAAGGTTTCCAGCTTTCTTCTAAAACTGTATGTGATATAAAAAGGATAATAAGTTGTCCCTTTGTAATAATAGCTCTAATTGGTGCTCACTTTGGTCAGACAGTCACATGGAACAGTGCAATCACTAGGAGACCCTGGTGTTCCCTTTTGCACACAAACTCTCTGGCTTTGACAATGTCTTGGGCACAGTTTTTGCATTTCAGAACTGACAGTGGAAATGAGCTAAAAAAGTAAGTGCTAGGAGAGCCTATGTTACTCATTTTAAGCTCTGTCTTGGAAAAGTTGTTGTTGTTGTTTTCTCAGACCAATAAGTATCATCTTAACTGTAAATTTCTTATTCTAAATTATGGAAGAGTTTCTGAGAGACTCTGCTTTGATAACTGGTAATTAGATATTGTGTCTGAGAACTAGCACTTACCAGAATTTCAATAGTTGATCTCAGTGACCCAGAGATTATAGCATACAATGTTATGGACAAGCAGACCCCATCTCAGGGGATAGGCTTTTAAATTATTTGCTTACTAACACTTCCTAATATTACTTCCCTGATCTGCAGCTTATGATTTCATTCACCTTCAGGGAAAAAAGTTGTTTTTCATGTAGGGGCAGAGGAAATAGGCTACTATCCATATGCCTTTGTGTCTGCCTATGTGTATGGAGTGGCCTTAAATTACTGTTTTTACTCATTGCAAAAAGCAAGTGTATCCAAGCCTTTTTGGCTCAGTCCTGCCCTTGTCCACTTTGGGCTCACTTAAAAACTCATGTCTCGGGGTGCCTGGGTGGCTCAGTCGGTTAAGTGTCCGACTTCGGCTCAGGTCATGATCTTATAGTCCGTGAGTTCGAGCCCCGCTTCTGTCTCTGTGCTGACAGCTCAGAGCCCGGAGCCTGCTTCAGATTCTGTGTCTCCCTCTCTCTGACCCTCCCCCATTCATGCTCTCTCTCTGTCTCAAAAATAAATAAACATTAAAAAAAATTAAAAAAAAAACCTCATGTCTTTGCATGACTTCACTGGTGATTTGATTTTCTTCTTTGCATTATTCTCTCTTCCAATATATATGCCTTGACTAATGTGCTTTTCAAACACTCAGTTTTTGCTTTATTTCCATTTAACAAAATTCGTAGGTATTTAAATAAAATTACAGATGGTAGTTATTCCTTTTTAAAATTTTTTTAATGTTTATTTTTGAGAGGGCAAGAACATGAGCAGGGTAGGGGCAGAGAGAGAGGAAGACACAGAATCTGAAGTAGGCTCCAGGCTCCGAGCTGTCAGCACAGAGTCTGATGCAGGGCTTGAACCCATGAGCCGTGAGATCATGACCTGAGCTGAAGTCAGGCACTTAACTGACTGAGCCACCCAGGCACCCTTGGATGGTAGTTATTCCTATCAATGTCTACATCCTACAGAATACCAATGGCAGTTTTCATATTGCCTGTGTTTTAATTTACAACAAATATTTGAGTTTAGAATAAAGTCTCTCTGAGAACAGAGTCAGAGAGTAAATTTACTTTAGAAGTAATATAATTTTAAATAGATAATTTCTTCAAATAGTAAAAAATTTAAAAGCTACAGAAGACTATAGAGTAAAATATCTCCTTTTCACTTTATTCCCTAGCTGTTCAGTTCCCCTCCTGGAAGAAAGCAATTGTTTTGTTAAACAAATGGTTTCTCTGTTTCATTCCAGGGATATATGTATGTATGCATGGGCTTTTTAATTTTTAAAAGAAATTATGGTATTCTCTACACACTATTCTGCATGTTGGGGTTTTTTCCCCATGCCTTATAATAGTGTTTTTTTTTTTTTCAGTGCTTACAAGTGCTTCCATTCTTTTAAACACTCATGGTATTCCCTTATTTGAGTGTTTCATAATTTATTTAACCAGTTCCCTGCTAAATATTATATACATGTTTTCAATCTTCAGCTATTATAAATAGTGCTACAATGAATAACCTCACATTTACGTAAATAATTTTGCAGATGTGCAAGTACATCCACTCATAAATTGCTAGGGGTGTTGCAAAGTCTAAAGATATTAGCATTTGTGATTTGAGCATATTATTGGAAGATTGTTTTCCATAGTGGTCATACAGTTATAATCCCATCAGCAAAGGGGATAAGGAGCATATGACAGTACTTCCCTGAACTTGAGCCCAAACAGAGTGTTGTCAACTTTGGATCTTTGCTAATTTTATTGGTCAAACAAACAAACAAACAAACAAAAAGGCTACCTCGGTTATGAAGGAGGTTGGGTTGAGTTGAGTATTCCTAGAAGAATTTAATGAACTTTGCTGTCTGTTCATTTACTTTGTCCTTATGGGGTAATTTTAAATTGTTTTCTTATTGATTGGTAAGTACTCATTATAAAACAGAAAACTGGCTGTATGTCTCTGATCTGAGTTGCAAAGCCTCCCCACCACTAGCTTTGGTTTGTCTCTTTGCTGTTATAAGTTTTCTGTTGGTTTGCTTATTTGTTTAGGTCTATGCCATACAGACTTTTTGATATTAATATAATCATATGTCTCATATATTTTATATCATGGTTTTTAGTTTTAATTGTAATATTTTAAAAGATGTTTTATCCCAAGACTATAAAAGAATTCTCCCATGTTCAATTACTTTGCGGTCCTGTTTTTTTATGTTTAAATTGTTGATCCATCTGGACCTTATTTTGTTGTTAGATGCATGGTATAGATCCAATTTTATTTGTTTTTTTTCCAGATGGCCACCCAGTTGTCCCAACACCTTTTATTGAAAATCCATCTTTTCCCTACCAGTATGAAAAGCAGGCTTCATCTTACACTAAATCTCTCTATACTGATGACTTTGTTTCCCTAGCAATGTTGTCTGTCTCTACGTCTGCCACCACATTTCCTTTTTTATGTTTTGGGTTCTTAAAAATTTATTTCTATTTTTATTTTAAGTAGGCTCCATGCCCAAGTAGGACTTGAACTCACCACCCGGAGATCAAGAGTTGCATCTCTAATGACCTAGCCAGTTCTACCAACTAATCCACCCCTCTGTTTTTGTGTTTAGAGTTTATACTGTTATCAGCCAAATAAGGCAGAACTCTTTATGCAAGAGCCCAGATAGAGGTCTTTACAATTTAAAATGTATTTATTTAGTGCAATTTATTGCCTTCCTTTCGTATAAGCCACAGAATTCTTGAATTTTCTGAAGATGTATCATTCATCCCTACATAATACTTTCCCTTCACCTTAAGACAGTAGTTCTTAATGTTGACTTGATATTTATTACTTTAGGAGCTTTAAAACATTCACATACCTAGAGGTTAATTGATATGGGGTGACACTCATACATTAAAAACAAAAATAGGGGCACCTGGGTGGCTCAGTAGGTTAAGTGTCTAACTTCAGCTCAGGTCATGATCTTGTGATTCGTGATTCCAGTCCCACATAGGGCTCTCTACTGTCAGCATGGAGCCTGTTGTGGATCTTCTGTCTCCCTCTCTCTGCCTCTCTGCTTCTCTTTGTCTCTCTCTCTCTCTCTCTCTCTCTCTCTCTCTCTCTCTCTCTTTCCTTCTCTCAAAAAGTAAATAAACATTTAAAAAAAATAAACAAAAAAACAAAAACAAAAAAACCCAGGTTATGGGAGCAGCAAGTGTTGCAAAGTGTAAGTAGACTTATTTTATAAAATGGCTCTGCTGATATAATGATATACTCTATTTTTATGGATTTCCTATACAGTTTATTCTTTCTAGAAATTCTCTTTTGCTCTAGTTTTTCATTATTTTCTTTAAAGGAGTGCCTCACAAAACTATTGTTATAATTAACCAATAAGATATTTGAAAGATTTTTCATTTAACAAATGTTTACTGAGTACTTATTATGAATCACGTGCTGTGCTAAGTGTAAGGTGTGGAATAGGTAACAAAATTATCACTTTAAAAAACAAAGTGTTGGTGTTTAAACAAAATTATCATTAAGCCAGGAACTACCACATTATAAGACCTTTATTCATATCGTAGATTATATGATATGTAGTGTACGTATCATATCATATATAGAGTACATTCATTTCAGAATACTTTGGGAACCCTATAATATATTAACTTTGTCCTTCAGCTCTAGGGTTTACTATAGCTTGATATTATGAGACAATTTATTTAATAGAATATCTTTTTTAAATTTTTAAATTTTTAAAAAATATTTTAACGTTTATTTATTTTTGAGAGACAGAACGAGACAAAGCACGAGCAGGGACCAGCAGAGGGGAGACACAGAATTCGAAGCAGGCTCCAGGCCCTGAGCTGTCAGCACAGAGTGTGACGCAGGGCTTGAACTCACCAACTGTGAGATCAAGACCTGAGTGGAAGTTGGACGCTTAATCGACTGAGCCACCCAGTCACCCCTATTTAGTAGAATATCTTATTCAGGTTTGAAAATATTCTCAATTTTGCTTTTTTTTCTTTTAAGAATTTATTTTTAAGTAATCACAACCCCCAGTGTGGGGCTTGAATTTACAATCTCGAGACCAAGAGTTGTGTGCTCTACCAACTGAGCCAACCAGGTGCCCCTCAAATTTGCTTTCTAATAGGTACTTCTTGGAATAATCCCAAAGATAGATTTGAATGTGCTAGTTTTCCATATATATAAATAAAATTGCAATCATAGCTATGTGACTGGAATTTAACACATATGAATTGTTGCTTTTATTTAATAACATTAGGTATTGCAGTACTAAGTTAGACAAATTGTTTTTAAGGCAATATTGTTACAGTGAGTGTTGACCAGAATTATCTAGTGATAACAATGTAGAAGTATCTTTTAGTGCAAATTAGTGTACTAAATGTTGATTTTTAATTGTCTAAAGTACATTTTCCCCAAAAAACAATAATTCTAAAGGAAGGAAAAATCCTTACTGACTTATAAAAGTTAAAAATCAGGTGTATTTATTTCTCTTTAAAAATACATTTAGAGCTTCTTTTTGTAAAATAATGTGGGAGCCCAGAAACTCAGTAAAACAAGTGATCCAGAAAGCATTTTCCCACTAACTTGCCACTTCTAGGCTACATCAGTGATGGACATTGAAATTTTTCTTAATATTTTCCCCTAGTTGTTCACTTTTTGCTTTCAACTGTGAAAAATGAATGTCCTGAAACCGGGAGCAAATTCCTTTTTTATGCTCTTCTCAGGTTCTGAAATTTGACCTGTGTTGGCTTTTTGAGAGTTACTCAGTATGAGTCACCCACTGCTGATGCTGTTTTTGAAAAGCTGAATACTTTTAGTGGTTTCTACTCTTTTGGAAGGGGGGTAAGCACTACTTGGCTTATAGACCGTAAAGCCTTGTACTTAAAATACTCCTGCACAAGCAATAACCCTAATCCCCCAACATCCGCCCTACTTCTAAAATATTCTTGAAATGACATGACATAAAATGGTCACACATGCCAAAGTTGGGGTGTTGCTTTGGTGGTTGTATAAAAACGAATGGGGGGAAGGGGATACTGGTTTGTCAAGAGGCACAATGCATTGAAATTTTTAAAAAGGCTTAAACCTGTTTTGCAAACAAAGAATTAGGGCTTCCTCCCTCATCTTACAAAGATAGGAGGTGACACAGCAGTATTTGCCAGATGGAAACAGAAGGAAACACATTCCCCGCCCTTCCTGGATCAGTGTTCCACCACAGATTACTGTACCTGCTTGCTGTTCACGTGGGCATTTTGTCCCTCCACAGAGACGGAGAAGCTCATTGATCTCTATCTTCACGGATCAGTCAGATCCCCGAGAGCTTTATTCACATGCTTTTTTGATCCTAAAATTTCTATTTTTCTCAAACTTGTTGACTCTAAAATACCTCCCGTACAGGATTTAACTATAGATTTGTTCTCCTTACTGAGTATCATGTGTATGTTAATTCATGGATTCTTTCATTCATTCTTGGGCCCTCACACACAAAGCTTTTGTGGCATGATACACTCATTTTAACTACTTATCAGAGTGTCTTCACTTGCCATTTCTTTTGATGTAGCATCGCTATACATCCAGTAACAATGTTACATTGCAAGGGAGGGAAAGCAGTAAACAGAACTAAGGCAAGGAGGGATCTGGCTGTCAGTGTAAATGTAAATAGCAGCTGTTCCATTCAAACTGTTTTTAAAACTACCACACGGTGAGAGCTTTGCATATAATGGGCCAGAATCAGGTTTTAGCATAAAATTGAGGCGACATGCTGCCACCCTCCTGTTTGTGCTGTTTCACTTCTCCCACTACTGCACTGGCGGGGAGGGGGCGGGCACAAATATATATATTGTATATAACATTCTGTGAGAATGGTATCTAAATATCTCTTCCTGTGATAATATTGCAATATACAGACTTATCAGGATACATAACTCAACATGCTGTGTGTACAAAGATGATACTGAATGGGTCATTGTGTTCCAGGAGAGATGCTTGTAAGTCTTAAGTTCACATGAGTGTATCCTTTGTCACGTGCTGTTGCCACTGTTTCATCAGGCTTTTAGACTTTATACCTGAAATTTGAAAGGTCTTGAATTATCTCCCTTCTATCATTTTTCTAGCAAAAGTGACCATCCTATATGGCATTACTAGATCCTTAAAAAACAACAACAACAACAAAAAAAACTTGGTGCCATTGTTCTGCCAAATATGCACACGTTTTCTTTCCTAATCAGTTAGCGTCATAAGCCACTGGTAACCAGCACTTTAAAAATATTGCTTTTACATTGCAACTTTATGTAAAACTGTCACCCTTCACCAACTAGCACTATTCAGACTAATCAGTAAAGAGACCCTTTCCATTTAGTTATGTCATCTTCCTATTTAGAATGTTTCCTACTGAGTGAATATAAAAATCTTAACTAAAACCCTGCTACTGCTACTGCTTTGAAACAGTGTGTGAGTGGGGGGGGGGGGGAGGGGTGGGGAATGGAAGTCATGATCAGTAATTCACAAAATGTGATCTAATTCCCTATGATTACCACCTTCTCCTTTGAACTTCTGTAAAACATTTTATCTGTAACACTCATTTGGTACTTGCAGTACAGAAGCTTGTGTTATATATAATACCAATGTAAAGGCAGTAAACATGAGCAGATTATAATGTTTATATAGGTTGCAATATAAATTATAAAGTACTATTAAGGTGTTTTTGCTACTATTATTGGGACAATTGCCATCCTCCTAGGAACAGGGATGGCTCTTTAAATCCCTCATTACTCCTACATAGCACTGCACCTTAAACAAAATATGTGCTCAGTGTACGCGCAATGAAAGCTCACTTTTTTTTTTTTTTTTTTTTTAGTTTATTGCTCAGGTAAAATTTGGCTTGAGCTTTGAAAGTACTATTGTTTTCGAGGTTGAAATACATTGCCAAACCTTACTTTGCTGATAAGCCATTTTTACCTCATTTCTCAAAAATTTACTCAGGTTAAGATTTTTGTGAAAGAACAAAATTTCTTTATGATTTTATTATACTTAAAAGGATTGTATTTTTAACAATGTACTTAAGAAGCATTGTGCATACACTAAAAGGTACTGAAGCCTGCCGGAAAGCCCAATAATGTTGTTAGTATAATCACACAATATAGTGTCTTTGGCAACATCATGGTAGGAAGTTGATAAAATCCATTTATCTCCCCTTTCCAACGTGTTTCAGGTTCTTTGAAAAGTTACGTGGACCTTTTGCCAATATTTTGATAGATCTCATGGGAAAGATATCTGAATATGTCGGATATACTAAGAATAGATGGGAGGGTGAACAACAACAGAATGGCAAGCCCACGGAGCTTTTTCCTTAGGGCATTGACGTGTAGGATCTGAGAAGCCAATTTGGTCTAATGGCCAGAACCCCTAGGGGAGTCAAAACTCCCAGATTGTGGTTCTGGTTTTCCCCCTTACTTTTTCACATACACCTGCCTGGTAAGTAGCTTCTGTTTCTCAGTTTCTCTTCATCCTACCCCATTCCCACTCCACCCCCAAGAGTCCTTTCCCTAAGATTGTTTAGAATAAATAGAAACCGTGATCCATCCGACCACAACCAGGAATGAGGCTTGAGGAAAATATAAAGTGTTACTCTTACTGAGTTTAGACATTTGTGGAAAACTGACTTTTATTTTCTGCCAACAGGGGAAGCTTTGCACTTGGCTCGGGATTTTGGCTACACTTGTGAAACAGAGTTTCCAGCCAAAGCTGTAGGAGAACATCTTGCCAGACAACATATGGAACAGAAAGAACAGACAGCAAGAAAAAAGATGATCCTAGCGACCAAGTAAGCAGAATGGGAAGTCTCTATGTGCCTTATCTCCGTTTTCTCATTTTCTTTGAATGAGTCTAGTAAGTATCAGCTCTTTACAACAGGGTGTCTCACACTTCAGTAGCTAGATGAGTTATACAAGGACATTCCCCACTCCTGGCCTTGTGTCCGTAGCAAGACTTACAAACTGCCCCTGTTTAGGAGCTATCATTGACACTACGAAAACCTCTCCAGAATATGCAGGAATTCCTAGGAGAAAAGTAGGTTTAGGAAATGTAGATTCCAGGCAAGTATGTCATTAGCTGCTATGTAATTTAGCCCAAACCACTCACTGTGCCTTAGTACACAAGAGGGGAAGATCTCAAAACACTATGAATGTTTGGAGAATGTGACAAAAGAGGACCGAAATGTGTGAGAGGTAAAAGGGAGATCTGTGGGACCAAGGATCACCATCAGTACTCTCATCTTTTCTTGGGTGTAATTAGGTAAATAATGCCTGTACTGCTCTACCCACAATAATGATACTGTTGAAAAGGAAAAGTATAATGTATGAGAAAGCTTCTGAAAATTGTAAGAAGCCCAACAAAAACGTGAATTAAAATAGTGACAGAGATGATGTAGGAAAAGGGAAGCTTATGCATAAGATGACTTCAAATTCCCTCAAACTTGAAAAATGTTCCTTGATAAGGAATGGAAGAATGCCATTTATTGTGTGAAAGCCCAGCAGAACAGAATAGTAAATTGAAATTTTTAGAGAATAATCTTTGAGGCATTAGCAAATTTTTGCTCTTTTCTTTACTAAATTAAGTTCTGGTACGTAATAGATGATTAATAATTTTATCTAATTTCCTAACTCTATGATCAGATTTTAGAACTAATAGTCCCAGGTGGGTTAAATTATTTCTAAATTAGTCTCTTATTTGGGGAAAACTTATATATATTTTGTAGTATTTATTTTGAGAGAGAAAGTGCATGTACTTGTGTGCATGTGGGGGAGGGGCAGAGAGGGAAAGAGGGAGAAAGAGAATCCCAAGCAGGCTCGCCTCTGTCAGTGCAAAGCCCAGTGCAGGGCTTGATCTCAGAACTGTCAGATCATGACCTGAGCCAAAATCAAGAGTCCAACGATCAACAGACTAAGCCACCCAGGTGCCCCTTGGGGAAAACTTCTGAAGAGATAGTATAAGGTAGACAGTGTTAAAGACATTGCTTCTTAGAAACTGATGAAACATGACTTCCCATCACATTGGCTAAAATTTAAATGGGCTCAAAATGCATAAAACCAAAACTAAATATTTCTTCTTCTACCAACTTCTAATGTCACACAGTTATTATTATTATTATTATTATTATTATTATTATTATTTTACAAGTTTAAGGGTTTAAATGGGACACCTGCCACCCAACAGGCTAGCCCAAGATACTTGAGTCTCTTGTTAGGGATTTGTGCTGCTTGTGGCTGGCACTGTTTGGGTTTAGGATATATTTGTTTAGGACAGTAACTTAGATGATTCATCTCGCCCCAAAGAGAAGGAAAACAAAAGGTGCTGGCAAAGGAGAAAAAAGGTAAAACAAGGAAATGAAGGGGAAAGGAATAGCAGAGAAAGAAAATTATAAGGCAGTTATAAAATGTGGACTTAAGATTTTGGGAAAACCTTGTTCTGTGCAAGCTCCTGAAAACTTCTTGTAGAACGAGCTGGATCTGGATTATTTTGTGTGGTGTATCTCCTGGGGGATATTTACTTCTGTTTTGCTTCTACTCTTGCCCTCTTCCAAGGGAAGACCCAAAGGGGTCTTCATCAGTAAGATTTCAGTTTCTCCAGAAGGAACTGAAAGTACATGTAGTCAGTTTGAATCCTTGATATAGTCTTGGGAGAAATATAAAGACATGTTACAGATCAAGAGAATACAATGCTAGGGGCGTCTGGGTGGCTCAGTCGGTTGAGCGTCCAACTTCAGCTCAGGTCATGATCTCACAGCTCGTGAGTTTGAATCCCGCGTCAGGCTCTGTGCTGACAGCTCAGAGCCTGGAGCCTACTTCAGATTCTGTGTCTCCCTCTCTCTCTGCCCCTCCCCCGCTCATGCTCTGTCTCTCTCTCTAACAAAAATAAATAAACATTCAAAAAAAATTTTTTTGAAAGAGAATACAATGCTAGGATTTACGTAGTATCCTCCAGGTGTTCCCAAAGCATAATATCATTCGGGCTGGCAGGATTATACTGATTTTGCCAATATGTGCACTCATGTGACACCTCTGAATGACAGTTATCCCCAAATACAAATTATCTAAGAAAAAACACCTTTGTATTTTCTACCTCAAAATTAGTTGCTTGAGGTTTCATCATGCATATTCTTTTTTTTTCTAATGTTTATTTATTTTAGAAGGGGGTGGGGCAGAGACAGACGGGGACAGAGGATCTGAAGTGGGCTCTGTGCTGACAGCAGAGAGCCCAATGCGGGGCTCGAACTCACAAACCGTGAGATCTTGACCTGAGCCCAAGTCAGACGTTTAACTGGCTGAGCCACCCAAGCTCCCCTCATCATGCATGTTCTAAGATCTTCACTCCCTAATCTAGAGAAATCCTTCTTTTTGTCCTCCTTCCCCCAGGAATGCTTCCACAGCTGCCCACCCTTGCCACCTGCAGCAATGCCACCATTAACGTTTGAAATAGAGGTTCTTATTTTCTTGAGAATTCCCATAACTCTGTTTAAATGTTTGTGCATTCAAACTGATGTGGAGATTTCATTTTCACAGAAGTCCAGTGTTAGAAGCACTTTCGGGGATTAGGAGAAATACTTTCATATTTGTCAAAGTAATGCTGAGATGTCTATTTTAGAGTAGTGAATTCTTTTTTGATGACATTGTGGTTTCATACAATATTGCAAGGACATGTACTTTCCTTTGATCCTTCTGCCCATAGCTGGACATTTGCAAACCATTAAATATCAAGAATTGAGTTCACTGATTCCAAATAACTTATTTTATGTAAGTGTAAAGAGGCCATAAGCATCTAGAAATTAGGAGATAGCCTGTATAATTTTTTTTGTCTTTTTGGTTGTTTATATCCATCCCATCTTCCTATTACACAATGTGAAATAAGAATTAAAGAATCAGAGACAATGCAGTCATACAAGCACACACAATACAAGCAGTCATCAATAGAAGTAGACGAGTTAAGGGGTGTGTAGGAATAACATGCCTTTCCTGCAATGTATAGATACCTCTAACGTGTGTTCTGAGCAGTTTCTTGTTTTCCAAAGGTAACTCATTGGATATTTTCAATTAAAATGCTCGACATTGAAATGGTCAACTACGTGGGTATTCATTACATCCTAGTTAGCTCACCTTTGTTTGTAAGACCATGACAATTGCATCAAAAATTCATATGAAATTCAAAATCTTCGGATGAGAGATCCAATAGCTGATCTGCATTGTTGGATTGGCTCACATGTTTCTTTTTTACCTCTGTGAATAAACAAATTCAGTTCTATTTAATTATGTTGCCAACTGTACAATTATATGAAGGGCCCTTTGACTAAGGGGCTAGCCTCCTAATTCCTCTTAATTTCTTATGTTTTGTTGATTAGCCAAATATTTTGGTGTAATTAGACAATTATATATAGGAGGGATAGAAACTGAATTAGACAATTTTTTAATTCAAACATGTACAGACAAAACATTTGAGGGGCGCCTGGGTGGCGCAGTCGGTTAAGCGGCCGACTTCAGCCAGGTCACGATCTCGCGTCTGTGAGTTCGAGCCCCGCGTCGGGCTCTGTGCTGACAGCTCGGAGCCTGGAGCCTGTTTCCAATTCTGTGTCTCCCTCTCTCTCTGCCCCTCCCCCGTTCATGCTCTGTGTCTCTCTGTCCCAAAAATAAATAAAAAACATTGAAAAAAAAAAAAAAAAAAAAAAAACATTTGATATATGGAAAAACACATTTAAACTTCTTCACTGAATTTATAACTAAATATGCTTAACATTTGATCTGCATTAAGGTAAAGCAGAATTGTTAACAAGTTTTAATTGTTACCGTTACAATAATCGTCAAAAGGAGAAACACAGAACTTGAAATTCAGACATCAGCTTAAAAATTATGTCCTTAAGGACAATGACGTAAGTGATAAAGTTAGAATTTATGATTCACCAAAGATCGTGTTACATAATTCATAATGTGACATTTTGTTTTGAGAAGTATTTCTTATTGTAGCTTTATAAATAAAATTTTAAATAAGGATGAAACTAGTCATAAAAATAATAGCCCCATAACTGTCATAATGAGATGATGATCATAATTGCCTAAGCGGAGTCTACAAAATTGTCATCTGTTTTTAAGTCGAGAGGCTGTCCTAAGTCAGTGAGTTAAGCAGCAGAATCAAATACCAGAGGTTGAGAATTCTGGAACTTCTCCAGATACAGCTTCCTGTGTGGTGTAGCTGAATTGCTCAGCATGAGTTAAATTTTTCCACCCTTTGCCTCTTCCTCATTTCTTCAACTTTTGGTTTATTGTAACTTGCTATAATGTTTATGTGGTAAGGAAGTTTATTTACCAACTTATAAATTGATTTATTCAATTATCCAAATAATTCCTAAATCCTAACTATAAGAACTAAAGCAATGTTTCAACTTTTATTTTAGTTTTAAATATATTTTAATCTGATATAAAATTAAATACTTGTCTTTAAACAACTCCAGTATTTTTTTTTTGTAATAATGGATCACACTGATCATCTACCACATAGTAATTTCTATTGCCAGTCTGAGAAATGATAGCATGAGTCTGTATTTAAAATTTTAGTTAGAAATTTCCTAAAAATAAAGCTAACACAAAGCATAACAGATAATGATGCCCCACCAAATGGCATTTTTTGATGCCACCGATCAACATAAAATAGTCTAATACTGCTATTCATCTATTAAAACATAAGCAATACAGTTGACAGTCAATCAGCTAAGTCTAACTCAGAAAAAGGGAGAAGTTCAGATCAAGTATCCTCAATGAAAGTATATACATGCAGTTGTTCAAAGCGTGCATTTAGATGCTACATCTCAGAGATTCAACTAAAACATTAGCTGGAGGATATAGAGAATCCTGTTTGATTTAGAGCAGGTAAGGGCTATCTCTGTTTTTTTGTTTGTTTTTCGTCTCCTTATGGCCCCTTTTACTTTCAGCTGTGATCAGAATGAAAGAGGCGAATTCTATGAGATAACACAATATGAAAATAATGCTGGCAATAAACCTGAGGATTATTGTTCATAAAAAAAATCACAAATGATCTTCAGAAGAAATTTTAGGCACCTAATAATAAAACTCCACTGGTTTTAACTCGGTGATAAATTATTTGTGCCACAAGATATTTTGTCACTTTTTGGTAGTTATTTGTTAATGACACAAATGCTTTGGAGAGGCATTAGTGGCTGGGTCCATGGAGGGACATTCACTTGGAATAATTGGACTCTTTTGTACTTGTCTTTGGCTACATTGATAATTATAGTCAGGGCCAGTGGTTAGATTTTATGACTACGCATTGTAAACCCAGAAGAAAAGGACTAATCGCTATCTCATTATCTCTTGAATATGGAGTAGCATCATTTTAGATGTGTTCTTTTGAACAGTTCCTTGGCTGTCCTTTACTTCATTCTTCAGCTACTGTATTAATCTAGTGTTTTGTTGTTTGTTTAAAAAAGAACTGTTTTCTTCATATGTTTTGCTTCTTTAGAAATACAGCATTTCTATTATGTTTCACAAAAGCGTTACTGTTAGTCAACATACTCAGGAATGTGGTAATTAGAAGTGAAACCAGTGACCATAAATCACGATTGTTTAATGTTAAGAAAAGTAGCAGGAAAATGCTATTAAGGGTACCTTTTGCAAGGAACCATCTTACATGGGACATAGCAATCATTTTTTTTTGAGGCTAGTGGGATGAATTGTGGCAAATAAATATATACTTTAAATATTAAAATATAAATTCAGTTCACAGGAGTCTGAATTATAATGAAATGCTGGGAAACAGGATTTTCCAAAGTCTACTTGAATCATGGCTCTGAAAGAAGCCTATACAACTTGATTTAAACTTATTTATAAATGTGATATCCTTCCAAAAATCATATTTTAATTTTATAAAAAGCAATGATTAAGTGTGATCCTTTCATATAGATTTTTCCTTATGCTGAGGTTAATCTATGAATATTCACCTTAAAAATGAACACTGGTTTTGTCAGTGCTCATGGGCTGTGAGTCACGTCAAAAATTTTACAATCATCCTGTAGTGCTTGAAAACAAAGTTGCTATTGTGAACCTTACCTGTGTGTTATAGATGGAACTTTGGAGGTTGCTTTATGAAAGTTTACTCCTCTTTTAAATGAGAAAACAAGCCTTTGGTAAAATATCACGGGATGAAATTAAAGCCCCATGTTGAGTTCAACTTCAATGTTGAATCTTTTATTCTAGACAAATTTGTAAAGAATTCCAAGACCTCTTGAGCCAAGATAGATCACCACTGGGATCCTCCAGACCCACTCCAATCCTAGACCTTGACATCCAGAGACACTTAACACATTTCAGGTAAGACTGGTTTTCCAATTTCCTCAGACTCTTTTTAAATTGTTAAACCATCCTTATTAACCCAGGCATTTTTATATTCATGTCACAGTTCCGTTTAGAGATATCACTTATATATTCATATAGTGACTGACTGAATCTTGTGAAATTGCAAACATCTAAGGTCAAATTATAAAAATAACTAATGCATGAAGCATTTTAGATCAGAAAATCTAGTGTCTGTGCGATCTTCAGGAAATTGTAACTTTGAAAGTGAACACTATTATTTCAAATAATGGTACTTTTGAATGAGGATTCTGAAATCATTTAAATAGTACGTTATCTTGGTGAGGCACATTGTTGAATGGACAGATGATATGACACAAATTAATGGGATATCATACACTGATTTTACAGGCGTGTGTTAATTTCTGCCCAATTAGAAATTGCAAATGGTTCTTAAATTAGACCACACAAGTGTATTTTAAACCTTCTGGAATGTGTTACTGAAAGCATATTCAAATTTTATTTTCTGAGGTTCTTTGGAAGATAGTAGAATTTTTTTTTCTAGATAATTTATGCCCTAGATGCAATGTGGAAAGGAATATATTAACTACTCAGGTAATTTCCGGTTTTAAGACTAAAATTCTAATGTCTTTCATGATATTTCTCATCAGTGTAAAAAATATGTTATCCTCTTTTAATAATTATCATTTAGTTTAAAAAACAATGCTAAGCAAAGACTATTACACATTAAATTTTAAAATGTTTTCAGTACCTCTCACTGATTATAATGCTGTTGAGGAAGATACTCCATTATATAAAATAATGGGTATTTATTTATTTTTAAATTTTTTTTAATGTTTATTTATTATTGAGAGACAGAGAGACACAGAGCGTGAGCAGGGGAGGGGTAGAGAGAGGGGGAGACATAGAATCTGAAGTAGGCTCCAGGCTCTGAGCTGTAAGCACAGAGCCCGACGCGGGGCTAGAACTCACAAACTGCGAGATCATGACCTGAGCCAAAGTCGGTCACTCAACCAACTGCGTCACCCAGGCGCCCCTAAAATAATGGGTATTTAAATGAGTTGGAATTTTATCTGCAACATCAGAGGCTTTTAAATAGAATATTTTATTTTGTTTAATGCCGCAAGGCTCCTCAAGATGTAATAGATACATCTTTGAAGAATAAACTTAGGGTTTACCTTCTAACAATGCACCAGATGTACCAAACATATATCTCACAGGACTTTTTTCCTACCACTTAGTTGGATTAGTGAAAGTGAGTGTAATAAAACTGGTAGAAATGGCAATGCCCAGAAGTTAAGAGAAAAAGGCTTTGGAGTAGAACCATCTTCAAATCTGGACCCTGATACATGTGAGCTGGGTTGTTTTGAGGTAACATGCATTCTTTCCAAGCCTTGATTTCCCTAGCTTTAAATGGAGTAAGGACCCTGTGTTATATGGTGGTAGTGAGCTAAAGTGAGATAATGATTATAGACACAGGCACCAGGCTTGGTAGAGCATGCAACGCTTGATTTTGGGGTCATGAGTTCAAGCCCCACGTTGGGCATAGAGCTTACTTTAAAAAAAAAACAATAAAGTAAAATAAGATAAAATAAGATAATGAATATAAAGTAAGCATTTAGTAAATAATGTACTGTTTACCACTGATCCAGACTTAAAAGGTATGGTTTGCTTCACTGTCACATCCATACAGATATATTTTTTTTCATTTTTTTTAAGTTTATTTATTTATTTTGAGAGAGAGAGTGAGAGAGGGGAAGGGGCAGAGAGAGGGGTGGGGGGAGAGAGAATCCCAAGCAGTCTCCACACTGTTGGTGTGGAGCCTGATGCAGGGCTCGAGCCAACAAACCCTGAGATGGTTACCTGAGCTGAAATCAAAAGTCGAACACTTAACCAACTGAGTCACCCAGGTGCCCCAATATTTTTCATATTTTTATTTGTATAAAATACAAATTTTATATACTTTATATATTTTATTTGTATAAAATACAAATAGACTTTATTTGTATTTGTATAATTTTTATACAAGTTCAGTTCAGAGCTTAATAAAAATTTTTATACAAATTCAATTCTCAATTTAAGGAGGTTTGTTAAGTTACCAATAAACTATAAGGAAGAACATACTGTTAAAACTTGGAGAACTCGGATTTTATATGATAGCTACCAGGTTATTTCCAGTTACAGGTGCCACAGCCTTCATCAGACAGTGAGCTGTCCTTTTTCAGGCTCAAAACAAAATACAGCATCAATGTGTAAATTGAATATTAGTGACAGTGTGGAATAAATGGGCAAACCATTTGTTTGCTCAGCATAGGCACAATCTGCTAATTTGTTGATACTTTAGTTAGTTGCCAATTTAATGCCACAGAACTCCTTAGAGAAAACTTTCACTTCTAAACTTGAGCTGAATGTTTCCTATGTGGGCTTTACATGCTCTTGCTTATCTTTCCTCATGCAGAATATGGTAACAAGCTAGTCTGGTGTTGGCCAGAGAAGAGCTAAATATATTGAAAATGGCTCTCCCCATCCTCAGCAAAAAAGGCATTATATTTTGAATGCAAAACTCTTAAGATTATGTATGGCTGTAGATTCTCAATCACAACAATTTGAAACACACAACCATACCTTAAAACAATTTAATACCACATGGTATCATATATAAAATTTTGGTATTATTATTTATATATTGAGTATTTTGTTATCATAAAGTTGTGATTTCCTATTTATGTATTTATTGGGAGAGAGAGAGAGAGAGAGAGAGAGAGAGAGAGAGAGAGAGAGAATCTCAAGGAGGCTCTATGCTAATAGCGATCCATCTCACTAACGGTGAGGTCATGACCTAAGCCGAAATCAAGAGTCAGACACTTAGCCAGGTGAGCCACCCAGGTGCTCCTGTGATTTCCTATTTCTTATGCCTTTCTAATATTTGTTAGATTTTTCATTTACTTTGCTTTACTACATTCCAGATTACTTATTTTAATGACATCTTCTGATTTCATAATGGAAGGTAGAAGGATGATAGAAATCACTTAACTAAAATTCGCTTTATAGCAAACTTCCTAAATTGTATATTTTTTATTGTGGTAAAAAGCATATAATTATAGGGGTACCTGGGTGGCTTAGTCAGTTAAGCGTCTGGCTTCAGCTCAGGTCGTGATGTCCCAGTTTGTGAGTTCAAGCTCTGCATCAGGCTCTGCGCTGACAGCTCAGAGCCTGGAGCCTGCTTCAGACTCTGTCTCCCTCTCTCTCTCTCTGACCCTCTCCCACTCATGCTCTCTCTCTCTCTCTCAAAAATAAATAAACAGTAAAAAATATTTTTTAAAAAGCACTTAATGTAAAATTTACCATCTTAACCATTTCTAAATGTATGGTTTAGCAATGTTAAATATATGCACATTGTTGTGCAACAAATCTCCAGGACGTTTTCATTTTGCAAATCTGAAACTCTATAACCATTAAACAACTCCCCATTTCCCTCTCCCACTAGTCCCTGGCAACTACCATTCTACTTTCTGTCTCTGTGATTTTGGTCATTCTAGATGCCTCATATAAGTGGAATCATACAGTATGTCTGTTTGTGACTAGCTTATTTCACTTAGTATAATGTCCTCAAGGTTCATCTGTGTTGTACCGTGTGTTAAATATCCTTTCTTTTGAGGCTGAATAATACTCCGTTGTATGTATATGCCACACTTTGCTTATCTATTCATTCATTAATGGATACTTGGGTTGCTTCTACCTCTTGCCTGTTGTGAATTATACTGCTATGAATATGGGTATGCCACTGTCCCTTTGAGATCTTGCTTTCGATTCTTTGGGATATAAACCCAGAAGTAGAATTACTATATGATATAGTAATTTTTAATTTTTTTTTATTTTTTGAGAAACTGCCATAGACTTATAATATATGAGAGAGACTTTATCATACAGGATTAAGCAGGGCACAGGTAATGACCTGGGGTAATTAGGAAATGCTTTCATCTTTCAATCCACAGTACTTAGCACACAGAGTATGTCCAATAAATATGTTAATTCTTTCTCACAGTGAGTGCACCATTTTACATTCTCACCAACAGTGTACAAGGGTTCTAATTCCCCGACATCCATGCCAATACTTATTATTTACTATTTTTGTTTTTGTTTTTGATAGCGGCTATCCTCATGGGTATGAGGTGATATCTCATTTTGGTTTTGACTTGTATTTTTCTAGTGATGAATGATGTGAAGCATCTTTGCATAAGCTTGTTGACCATTTATGTGTCATTTTTGGAGACGCCTATTCAAGTTTTTTTGCCCATTTTTCTGGTTATTTGCTTTTGTGTTGTTGAGTTGTAGAAGTTCTTTATATATTCTGAATGTTAGCACCTTTTAGACATATGATTTGCAAATATTTTCTTTCATTCTGTAGGTTGTCTTTTTTTATTGTGCTGATTATGTCCTTCAATACACGGAAGTTTTTGTGTTGTTCAACTTGCCTGTTTTTACTTTTGTTGCATGTGTTTTTGTTGTCATATCCAGGAAATCCTTACCAAATCCGAAGTCATGAAGCTTCCCCCATATGTTTTCTTCTAAGAGTTTTATAGTTGTAGGTCTTAAGTTTAGTTAGGTGTTTGATCCATTTTGAGTTAATTTTTACACATGGTATAACATAAGTGGCCATTTTTTGCATGTCTTAAACTATGTCCTTTTAAATAAAAGATACGTGGTTGACATTTCCAATTAAAACCCAAGTTGAAGTCTCCCAATGTAGAGCAAATTTAAATGTATGTATTTTTTTATTATGCATTTATTAAAAGAAACCTCAATAGAATAGCTTAATAGGACAGTAAAGGTCAGCTTGCTGCCTAACCTTGAAAAAGACTTCATGCTTTTTAAGTAAGCCCTTAAATCTTTCTTGGAGCTTTTTAAAAATCTCAAGGACACAAACACATTTTAAAAGATCTAATTTAATAGGTCAAGTTTAGCATTGAACTTGGGCATCTGGGTTGTTTGCAAAGCTCTGAAGTTGTTTCTGATAGTTAGACTTAAGAAACAGAGCCCTAGGATGTTTCTAGACTATTAACTTTTTTTTTTAACTTTGGAAGAGAAACAATTTTAATTCATTTTTAAAATGACACTGAGAATTGTATAAAGCTATATCTTGTATACTAACGTGTTAAAAGGATTCTACATTTATTATTCTTCTAATAATCTGGGTAAAAATATGTCCTCATAGAATGTGTCTCCTTCATAATTTCCAACTGACAGCAGTAACTTTAATTTTGATAGTAGTATAAGCTCAAGAGAAAAATGAATTAGAAAGGAAGCATAACACAATTTTGAAAACAGTCCATTGGTAGTCTGATTTTCTACTATTTTTGCTGAGTTCTGGGTGGAAAAGAAGTAAGGATACAGCATGGTTGAATAGGCATAGAGAATGCTGTAATTAGTAACATCAACTTGTGCTATTTTACTTGGTCAAAATACTGTTCCCAATGCAGACCACTTGAATTACACCTTGCAGAGTGGCTGATTTGGTACCTTGAGAACTGTGGCTTACTTTCAGCACATTGAATGTGTCCAGGTAAAACTAGGGAATGATCTGACCTTATAAAGCACAGATAACTACTTCCAGTTTTCTGTGGTAGTTGACATATTAGTGTGATCTGCGTAACTGTATAGCAGTGACCCTTCTCCAAATTCATACCCTGGAAAGCTGCTTGTTTCCATCAAAATGACAGGAGGCAGATTTATTCATATTTATAGTTTACTGAATACCATCAAAAGTGTGGAGAAGACAGCAGACACCATAATACCTACTGGAAGGGGGACGAGAATTGATTGAAATCTGCAGAAGACTCTGCAAATAAAATTCTCAGGAAGAGTGGTGGCAATTAGACCAAGGTGGCATTGGGCCTCTGGACAGAACACACTCAGCTCAGACAGAAACCCAGATGCTTAATTTTCTGAAATGTTAGGAATTCCCCTCTTTGCGATCTTAGGAAATCTTAACAACTTTTCCCTTCTTTGTCTCTTACATTCTCATAATTGCCTTGAATATAAGGTCCAGTAAAAGTGTGTCTAACAACGTAAATAAGGGAAGGAAGTTAGACTATCTTTAAAGCTCAGTTCTGAAAGAGAAGCCTATTAGAAAAATGAGGAAATTTTCTTTCCCACCTTGCCTGAAATTTTATTGTTTCTTGTATTTTACTGTGGTAATGGCCAGTGGTACAAAGATTGGAACTAAAGGATTGTCCCATTCCTTGGGAACTTGTAATGTGGAGGAAAATTACTTACAAAGACTTGCAATATATGAGAAATTTTGTAATGAAGGATTAAGCACAGTAGAGGTAATTACCTGGGGTGATTAGGAAAGGCTTTCATCTATCTATCCATAGTATTTAGCACATAGTATGTACCCAATAAATATGTTAATCAATGTAGATTATGATAATATCTCTATTAGGTCTTGGATGTATTCTCCACTGGCTTATTCCCAGGGCCATGGTGTTTTAATTGAACCATGGGCTGGGGAAGTGAAATGATCAATGTGCTTAATTCTTCTGTTTGAGTCAAAAAGTGTATTGACATCACACCTTCTCAGAAATAGACCTTTCTACTACTCCCATAGTTCCTGGAAATAAGAAATGTATAGGCAGTCCCAGATAACTGTATTTTGCTTGTGATTACATTTTCTTCATTGATTCTCAATGTTGGAAGGCCCCTTACATTTCCCACTCTCCCTCAACATTTGGATCTTCTCTTCAACATCCTTGTCAGGTTGTCACCCATTCCGGGCTTAAAAACTTTCAATGATAGACTGCTCTTTTAATTCCTAGACATCCCTTCTATCTCCACCAACTCTATTTGAAATGCCTTCCTTCCATGGAGGCAACGTCTGTCTCCCTAACATCCCACTCCTTGGGGGCCTTCCAGAGTCAGTTTAGTTCTGTTTCCCTCCCAATTTCTAAAGACAGCTCTGGTGTCTGAGTTTTCTCTTTCTGGGCTGTTCATCCCCCTTTGCTTTAGTATTCCACATATGACATGAATTCCAGTCAGCTCGACTACCTTCTCCGCAACACCCTCAAGAGAGGATGTGTGTCTCTACTTAAACATGACATGTTTGGTTTTCTCCAGAAACCGAAACTCCCAAAGTGTGTATGTTTTGTTTCTTGTTTTTATTTTTCTCATTTTGTAGGTGGGGGGGGGGGGATGGAAAAGTGTTAGGGAAGGTAATCAGCATTGGATGATTTTATTAATCTTGTGAAAGCATTCTTGCATGTCACAAGAGAAATGAAGGCATTTCAATTAAATGTCTAATTTCAAAAGAGAAAACGCCATGAAATTATACAACTAGGATTGGCATTTAAGAAGTTAAGTTATTAAGCCTTCTTCAGGATGTTCTGCCAGTTCAAGGGGTCTTTCAAGACCATTTTATTTAAGAGTATTCAAAATAATGAAGGATGCATGGGTGGCTCAATCAGTTAAGCCCCTGCCTTCAGCTCCGGTCATGATCTTACGGTTCATGGGTTCAAGCCCCACTTTGGGCTCTGTGCTGATTTAGTATTCAGCCTGGAGCCTGCTTCAGATTCTGTGTCTCCCTCTCTCTCTGTCCTTCCCCTGCTTGCACTCACTCTCTCTCTCTCTCTCTCAAAAATGAATAAACATTTTAAAAAACTAAAAAAATTAAGAATATTCAAAATAATGGGCCCAAATTGTGAAGAATAAAAGTCCTATATTTCCCAAACTTAAGCTCCTTTATGTAAGGTTGAAATTAAACTTTAAAACTTTAGCTTAAACTTCAAGAAACTGAGTATAATTCCCATGTGCAAAGAAAGCAACACATAACTGTAAGTGGTCACCTTTTATTCATTAGTTAAATAAGGACAGTTTCTATTTACATAAGAGTAAAAATAGTCTCCTTTGAAGTAAAAAATTTCCTAGTAAAAATGTAGAGTAAAAATAAAATGTAGAGTAAAAAGTAAACAATTTCACTTCCTTAGCAAACAGGTGGAACCATGATGAACTTCTTGTAGGAACCTACATTAAATTACTTAGATTAACTTAACATTGGGCAAGAAATTTAAGAGTTAAATCAGTTGCCAATATTTATCATACTTCACAAGCTGCATGGCACCAAAGCAAATGCCGCAGGAGATACACATATAAAAGCATCCCTTGAAGGTCACTTGATGGCAATTTAATGGATTTTTAGGGTCAGCACATAGGAAACTAGTAATTCAAACAATAGAAACCAGAAGAAATTGTTTCCTTTTTATTTCAAAATTTTTTTTAATGTTTATTTATTCTTGAGAGAGTGACAGAGCATGAGCAGGGGAGGGGGACACAGAATCTGAAGCAGGCTCCAGGCTCTCAGCTGTCAGCACAGAGCCCAATGCGAGGCTCGAACCCACAAACTGCAAGATCATGACGGGAGCTGAAGTCCAACACTCAACCAACTGAGCCACCCAGGCACCCCCTGAGGCAACTGCAAGTCGCAAACATGGCCCTGTAAAAACAACACATGTGAATTATTGCTTCAGGAGTGCATAGTTGGTAAAGAAGTTGGATACATTTTTATTTCAATAATTTCTATCTTTGTTGAGCTCTGGATTTGGGGAAGGTCTGGGGAGACAACACAGGATTGTGGGAAGCACTCAGGATGGGTTTCAGGGACCTAACTGTCTCGTCTTGTTTCCAGCTGATAGTATGGTTTTAGAAGTGACATTTTACCAGTCTGGCCTCTGCATGTTCATCTATAAATTAATACATTTAAGTTGGATGATCCCTAAGGTTCATTCTACACCAATGATCTTTTACCCTATTCTCCATTTCCTGCTCCCTGTTAAATCATTATTCTATTCTGTGTTCCCATATGATCTCATTTTTTTCTCTTTATGTTTCAGAAAATTGTTCATTTTAAAAAGTTGACAATTGAATAAAATTCATCTAAGAAAGCACAGAGCCCTAAGCTTAGCATTTCCATTCCCTTATTCTAAATAGAAAATATAAATTGCCTGGTAGGGAGAAATATAAGGAGATGGTTAATTTATTCCTAAAAACTCTATTCTTATATGCAAAAATAGGGTGCAGATGTCAAAAATATCTTCACCTTCAAAGAGTTGACTAGAATGTGACTGACTTGGGTCTTTCCTAATGGACATGCAATGATCATATCCTTAGCCTCCTTTGCTAATGAGCTGGATTGAAGTAAAATGGAATCACAAGGACTCAATCCCCTTTGGGACCTGAGTAAGTGGCTGAGAAGAGCAGGAAGAATGAGACCTTATGATGGTAGATGGGCAACACATCACCCAGTCTGGCAGAGATTCAGGGATGTCATAAATACACTTCTCCAAAGTGAGTTTTGTAGAACATTAGCCTCATGAGATGCTCCTTGAAAGTGTCTCATGGTCAAGTGTTTTATGGTTCAGGAAACCCTGCCTATTATACTCTCCTTGAAGTATGCCAGTTACACATTAGCATATCAAAAGCTCCCAGAACCCTTTATGAATGGAAGAAATGCTTAGCCCCATGTTTCCAAAACGCAATCACAGGAACTCTTTTTTTCTCAGAATAACTATTCACATCCCATGAAACTCAGGTTCTACAGAAGTTCTTGGGGGAAATGCTAAGTTCTTCATTCTCTTTTTCTGGGAAGGATAGCAGACATGGTAGTTAGGTGTTACTTCTTGGCACTAGGGGCACATACCCAACTCCCTGGTTGCATTTAAACTGAATAGGTACCATTTAAAAAATACTAATGTTTTGGACCTATACCAAAGTAATTAAATCAGGATCTTTGGAGTCAGACCCGCACTTTGGTATCTTTTAAGAAGCTCCCTGGGTGGACTTTGGTAGCTGTATCTGGGGATACCACCAGCTGAAGGAAGCACAGAACACTTGTGAGTGCTGGTAAGGCCTTGCTAATGAGTACATCTCAGTAATTTGTCACCACCAGAGAACTATATACCTTAATTATGCTCCTTAATTAAATTCCATTTTAAAAGCACTTAGGACCATGGGACAATATAATCTATGTAGAAAATAAGCTTGATCAGACAGTTTCTCTCTTCCTCTATATCTGCAGCCAGTTAGGCTACAAAGGATAGATGCCATCAAGTTTTGGGAGGATAAGCCCCAGCTACTTTCCTCTGGGTGAGGTCTCTGTCCATGGCCTATATTCAGGGTTTGTGCTACCTCAGAGAGATGAAGCGCCTTACCCTCACAGCCCTGAAAAGAAGTAAGGTTTTGCAGAAAAGCCCCACAATCCTTTGCTGGTGTTCTCCAGGGGCTGGTTCCCAGCCATCTGCCTCACGACTGTTCTCAGGAGTAGAAGAAGGCATTTTGCTGACTGTCACCTAAAACTGTAGTGGGGAGTACGGACTAAGCCTCAGGCTACATTTGGACCTAAACCTGCAGTAGCTGAATAATCCGGGAGGGAAAGAGGAGGCTTGTCTTCCCTTTAAACCTTGCTGCCTGCAGCCTCTAGAGGCCAAAAAACAAAAACTGAGGTTGGTGACAGTGGCATTTGTATGCAATTTGGGAAATCAAAGATCTAT
This sequence comes from Neofelis nebulosa, assembly GCF_028018385.1. Lineage (NCBI taxonomy): Eukaryota > Metazoa > Chordata > Mammalia > Carnivora > Felidae > Neofelis > Neofelis nebulosa. Next base: position 51,894,156 of record NC_080787.1, read on the forward strand.
GATAGCAAACACCTATTGGAACGATGCAACATAACAAAATAATGAGAATAATAATCCAGACTGTTTCAACCTTTACAAAGAGAAGTTTGCTTGTCAAACATTTTCCAGGTAGAAAGTTGGAATTTGACAAAATGAAATTAGCTTTTACTCTAATTACCTGAATGATGATGGGGGTGATTTTCTCTTGATTCTCTGTCTTCCAGTGTGTAGCAAAACAGTATCTATTATATCCATCTTTTTGTGTCCCACAAGAAAGCTAAAAAAAATCCATCCATGGTTGTCAGACACACCTGAGTGACCTAGTCTTCAGTGGCAAATACTAATGAGGCTTCCATTTCCTTTTCAATGCATTTTATTTGTTTTTTTTGTTTTTTACTTTTTTTTCTACTAAGTAGGCTCCACACTCAATGTGGGGCTTGAACTCAAGACCTAGACATCAAGGGTAGCATGCCAGGCCCCCCACCCTTTCAATATATTTTAATTCAGTATTTGCTTATTTTTTAGAAAGAATGTGCTGAATCCTAGGTCCAACTGTTGCCAAGATAGGAAGAATTCGGGGGAAGATTCCATAGGAGTTTGCTTTAGGCTATGTTTTTATAAATTGCTGTTTTGTTTAAATTAGTATAGACAAATCAATTAAAGTAATGATAGTGTATTTTTGAAGGGCAGCTAGAACAATATGGGAAAAGTTTTGTAACATTTCTCTGGCCTACAACAAACCTAGTGGAATATAAACCATATTTACTTAGATTAAGAAAAGTAAAATAGCTCTTGTTCCTCAGGTAGTTATCTATTGAGAATCCTATGTTAATTTATATTCCAAGTAAGCATTGAAGCTTTGGAGACTTTCAAGATAAACATATAAGGCCTTAGCCAGAAGCAAAAAATGCACTTACCCAGAGATCATAAGGTGTGAAGAGAAGTTTGTGAAATTTCTATTATATGCAAATTTCCTGATAGGTTCTCATCAATAATGTCAGGTAGTTTATAAGTATAAACACTGAGTTAAAGATAGACTGTTCTTAACATCTTATTAGCAAAATCACACAGGGAAAAAGAAGAAAGGATTCTAATTTATTCTCTTTCAAATAGCAATCTCTTCTTTCCCATCTGTTATTTCTTTTTAATTTTTTAAAAATGTTTATTCATTTTTGAGAAAGAGAGAGAGATAGGGAGAGACACAGCATGAACAGGGGAGGGGCAGAGGGGAAGGCACAGAAAGCAAAGCAGGCTCCAGGCTCTGAGCTGTCAGCACAGAGTCCCATGTGGGGCTCGAACTCATGTACCATGAGATCATGACCTGAGCCAAAGTCGGACCCTTAACGGAGTGAGCCACCCAGGGACCCCATCCCATCTGTTATTATTACCTCTTGCATTTCTGTCTCAATTTCTTCATTTTTAACCCTACTAATAGAGAACAGAGTTTGAACTGCTGCAGTACATTTTCCCTTAAAAAGTTAAATTCTATCATCAGTAGAGCTTATTCATAAGGTCAAGCCCATTGGTCAAGAAGAGATTAGGATGACACCCTATAAAAAGACAAAAAGCAGTATAAGTCCACAGGTACACATGCACACATGGACATACTCCCTCCTTAGAAAGGGTGGTTCTACCCTGTGCTCTCCCTCCAATTGCTGAAATGGGAACATACCCTAACGCTCAGGGGGAAAGTCCAAAGTAGATCATTACCTTTTGGATCCAGCATAGTTACTATCTTCCTGGGCTGAGCCAATTTGAAAAGATGGTTTATATTGCAGAAAGATGCTCTTGAGAATGTTAATTGGGGGGACCTAGCAGAATAGGAGTTTTTAAAACCATGAATAAAATTAAGAAAATGACTATTAAATAGAAGTTACATTTTCTCTAACATCAGGTGCCATAAATGATAGCAGTCTGGATTTTCTCAGCAGGTAATTGTATTGCTCACAGTCAGTTGTCAGACCCTTCCTGCTCCTCAGTGTGAAATTAGTAATAGGAAAATGAAATCAATGAGCTGGAATCTATCTAGTTAGACAGAGAGAGAGAGAGAGGGAATAGATGAAGGTAAATATAGCTTGTAAGCCTGACTAGCTGTGATCTAAACCTCAAATTCTGACCTTTGCTTTTTTAGTTTAGACTTACTGATTTGGGGAGCCTTTCTCTGAGAATTGCTCTTGGTGCAGATCTCTCTGTCAGTATACTGCAAGTGGATATGTTTCCTTTAATCTCACCTAAATTTCACACCATTGATTTTGGCCCACCACCTACACTTTTTACCACATTAAGGTATTTTAAAATTTTGGTTCCATTATCCAACATAGGAATTTTCCTCTCTATTTTAATGCCAGCACTTAAATCTATGATGCCTTCAACCACATTGTCAATTAACATGGCAAGCAGAGTGTGATGAATGGGAGAGTCTTGCAGAACTCCACTGGAAACACCCTTCAAGGTTGACAAATGCCCTCAGTCTGCACTTTGGGCATCATTATCCAACCAGCTGTGAGTCTATCTAAGTTGCCCTCATCTAGCTCACTTGCCCCCTCTCCTTATTTGGGGAGATTTTGTCAGATGCTTTGCTAAAATTCTATAGTAATGTACATTGTTAGTCATTTAATAACACTTTTATTTTAAAAAAATACAGTTACTGGGGCATCTGGCTGGCTCAGACAATGGAGCATGCAACTCTTAATCTCAGGGTTGTAAGTTCAAGCCCCACAGTGGGCGTAGAGATTACTCAAAAATTTTTAAAAATCTTAAAAAAAATACAGTTACTTTATTGGGCTCTCCACTGAACCCATACAGCACTTCTGTGGTCACTTTCCTTTTTAAAATATTAATACTTCAGAATTCTAAGAACCCATCATGTGAACAAAGTGTGATAAACCCATTCAGTGGACTACTTAATCAACAATAAAAAAATAATCTATTGATAAACACAGCATGGAAGAATCTCAGAATTATTATGCGAAGTGAAAAGAGCTAGTTATAATCATCTTTAGACTTTATTATTTGGTTTATATGACAGTTGAGGAAAAAAGGAAAAACTGTAGGGATAGAAATTAAAGCACTGATTCCCAGGAGCTGGAGGGGAAGAGGGGAATATTGACTGAAAAGGAACATGAGAAAAAATTTGGGTAACTGTAGTGATTACACAACTGTATGAGTTCATCAAAATTCAACAGACCATATACCCGAAAAGGATAAATATTCCCCTACGTAAATTTAACCTCAATGTACCTGATTTAAAAAATGTCCCATTACAAGAACCTTGTTAAAGGATGAGTTAAATGTAATTAAATATGCTAGAGTTTCTGAACTCTGTCTCTTTTTCCCTTCTTTGATTACCTAAAAAAAATTTTTTTTTAAGTTTATTTATTTTGAGAGAGAGAGAGAGAGAGAGAGAGAGAGAACAAGTGGGGGAGGGGCAGAGAGAAGGAGAGACAGAATCCCAAGCAGGCTCTACACCATCAGTGCCCTGGCCAATGCAGGGCCCAAACTCAGGAACATGAGACCGTGACCTGAGCCGAGATCAAGAGTCATAGGCTAACTGACTGCGCCACCAAGGCGCCCCATCCCTTGCTCTGATTATTAAGGCGGGTTACTCTGTTCCATTTCATGCTTCCTCTCCAATCTTCCAGGAATTTTCAAAGATTACCTAACAACTCCAGTGTCTCAAAAACACATGCGTGTTTTCTTTATCCTGAAATAGTTTCCTATACTTAAAAAAAAGTCTCAACTCCATTCCTTATACCATTGCCAGTTTTAAAGATTAAACTCTCTGAAAAGAAAGCAAAATATCTTACTTACCATTTAATCTTTCATATGCTAACATAGCACTGTGTTCCCTCCAAACCTTGTGCCCTTTTCTGCAGTGTTCCTCTTCCTCGGTCTTGGAACAGAAATTTAAACTACATCCTATTACTCTGGGCCTCAGAGACTCCCAAATGAAATCAGGGAACTTTAGCCTTCTGTTAAGTCAATCATTCTGGACACTGAGGTACCCAGCCCCTTCTCTTCCCAGGGGCTGCTGCCTCAGGAGGTCACCAGAAGCCACTGTGCTGACAGTGGGCAGTGTCAGGAAGAGTACGGGTTGATGATAGTGTCGCATCTCAGCCCTGTTTGTTTTCATTGTTGCTGTTCGTTTGTGGTTTATTTTTATCTTGACAACTCTTCATTTTTTTTTTAAGATTAGACTATAACTTTTGATTATCAATTTATAGTAAGAGCTCAAACCGCAAAGTTTTAGAGATACAGATAACTTCTTATTTGCCACTACATTAAGATCTAGCGTACTTTGAGGCGCCTGTGTGGCTCATCTGGTTAAGTATCCAACTCTGGATTTCAGCTCAGGTCATGATCTCACAGTCTTGGGATTGAGTCCCACATCCGGCTCAGTGCAGAGACTGCGTGGGATTCTATCTCCCTCTCTCTCTGTCCCTCCCCTGCTTGTGTGCTCTCTCTCTCTCTCTCTCTCTCTCTCTCTCTCTCTCTCAAAATAAATAAGCTTAAAAAAAAGAGAAAGATCTGGTGTACTTTGATTATCACTTGGGCTCTGAGGTCACCCATATAGCTCTCAGTCCTCCTCCTTACTTTGGTGACTGAGATCTTACCCTCATCTGTCTGTTGTCATCCCATGGTCTTGCCAGGCTCTAGTGTTACAATTTTGGAGGGTATGTTACTCCTTTCTCCTCAAAATTCTTTTTAAGTCCTCTCATAACTTTGGCGAGTGTCTACTCTTTGGCAGGAGCACACCTTCTATTTCTTAATCATGGGACCAGGAAATTGGCACATGTTTTCAACATCATCCAAGGAGCTTTGATGGGTGGGTGGACTTTGGATCAGCTGAGGAGAAGAAGGAGGGCAAACAAAGGTGCCCAAGTAGGAATGGCCATCACAGGTTTGGGGATAGAAAAGCTTAGAGCCTGAGATAAGCCTTTCAAAATAAAGAACTAGAATACATGATCACAAAGGGTGGAGGAAGGAGGCCTGAGAAATGCAAATATGATATGAAATCTGATGTGGTGTTTGTATCGTCTGCCACCTTCAGCAAAAATGTTGAAAATGTGGCATGAAGATGACACATTGAGCGCAGTGCTAGTTGTCTCTTTCACTTGTCTGGTTCGGGAGGAGAAACTTTTCGATGAATTTGAATTAGAACTTTTACATTTTGACTATCTACTTCAAACCGTTATGGCAACTGTTTAACTCAGGTAGTAATATTTGTTTGTGAAATGCTCTCTGAGATTAATCCGATGAAAATATATGCAAATACCAAGTAAAACTTTAATATTAAGCCTGTGGCTGAAAATGTTATTTTCCAAAGGCAAAAATTGATCTCTGTTGTAAAAGATTTTGGAGATTTGACTAACAGATCACCTTAGTTTGTTTTCTGTCTAGGACTGAAAGTCAGCCTTATCCTTTCTGTTTTTACTTTTATTTTTCTGTAGATTCTACATTATTCCTCTTCTCTTTTTTGTATGTCACTATGAATGAAATATAAACCTATTTTTTCCGGAGTGGTTGGTGCTAACAGAATAGCATGATGTTTCCAGAAATTTCTTTTAATCATCCTGTGATTTCACACTTTTTTTGTGTGTGCTATTCTAATACAACATTGCATTACTTGAAATATTAGGATTTATAAACCTCACTGAAAACTGCTAGAACAGAAGCCATCTTTTGTACTTATTATCATCCTATGCAGTCTGCCCTGTGTGTTTTTAAATGTGCAGGTAATGTTAAATGAAGGAATGAACACAATTTACATAACATATTTTTCCATGTTGAAAGATAACATTATAAACAGTTACTTTTCTTTAAGTTTTATTTATTTTTATTAAAGTCTAATTAACATATCATGTTATATTAGTTCTGGGTATACAACACAAGAAATACTTTTTCTCATGTTGAAGATTCCACAATCAATTTTAGGCTCTTCTATTGAGCTCCAATTTCCATAACCTTCTGTCCATATCCTGGGTTTAAAGGAGAGCATCCTAAGCTTTAGTACCTGTGGACTGAGGCTTAGGGTTGGAAAGAACCTTGCAGATGTTTTAGTAAGACTGTTATCATCTTACAAAGCTAAAAAACTTCCTCCAGATCACAAAGTGCCTAAAGTCAGAGCCCGAGTGAAGACTTGGCACATTTGGGTCTCAGTGCAGGACAAAGGTGACAACGCATCCTGCTAATGATCAGTTGCATATTATAGAAGCAAGAAAGGTCATCTGCCAAGAAAGGAGACCAGCTTAAAAACTATTCATCATGGTGACAACTCTTCTCCACATTTACATAGGCCTGTCCACTTTGTTCTTGAGTTTTAAAAACCTTGATCTTAGACAGAACAAGTGAGTAAGAAGAATGATCATCTTCCAGGACTACAAGTCTGATAAGATCTATCAGACTCGCTGATAGATCTTAAAGCATATGGATTCCTTTCCAGTTTTCTTATTGAGATATGGAGCTGAAGTCAGTTTTCCCACTCAGCAATGCAAGATACTATAGCAAAGATATGCAGATGTTTGAACTCAAAGTTTGAGAAACTAAGCTAAAACCGCCAATATAATGTGATTTCTCAAAAAAAAAAAAAACCCCAAAAAACAAAAAACGACGACGACAAAAACAAAAACAAACAAAAGAGTAACACATACCCACAGCCTGGGAAGAACATAAGCACAGAGGCAGTACAGAATGCTAGATTTGTCAGGCAAATTACCTAACTTCTCTGGGCATTACTTCATCTGTAAAATGGAAATAATAATACCTCATTTTTAGTGTTGTTTCCAGAATTATATACAGTGATACAGAATGAAGCACATAGAACATGGCCTGGCATCGATTTAGAACTCAAATATTGGCTATTAACTTTAATATTTAACCTAGTGAAACTAAATTCTGCATACTCTTCCATAGATAAAGAGGGCAGTTACAACCAAGAGAACATGGCACTATAGAGGAAAATAAAATTCATCCAGTGGTACAAAGAGCTCTAAACGGAATAAAGCATGAGAAGAGAGGCAGTTTGTAATCAGAGCCAAACATTTAGACATTAATGGATATCTTCACTCAGTTATTTTTGTGGATGCAACCATGATTAATTCTTCTACTGCTCCAATCAATTCCATTTATTGTCCAGACTCCCTGATAGACCTTAAAGCATATGGATTCCTTTCTAGCTGTCTCATTGAGAAATGGAGCTGAAGTCAGTTTTCCCACTCAGCAATGCAAGATATTATAGCAAAGATATGCAGATGTTTGAACTATGATGATGTCTTATATTTCAAATTTTGTTGTGCATAGTTGTCTAAGCACTGACTATTCTTCTAAATAAATGAAGTCTTAAGACTTTTTCCTTTTTTTAAAATTTTTTTTAAATCTTTATTTATTTTTGAGACAGAGAGAGACAGAGCATGAATGGGGGAGGGTCAGAGAGAGAGGGAGACACAGAATCTGAAGCAGGCTCCAGGCTCTGAGCTGTCAGCACAGAGCCCGACGCAGGGCTCGAACTTATGGACCATGAGATCATGACCTGAGCCGAAGTCAGACACTTAACCGGCTGAGCCACCCAGGCGCCCCGACTTTTTCCTTTTTTTAAAAAAATCTTTACGTATTTACTTTTGAGAGAGAGAGAGAGAGTGGGAAAGGAGCAGAGAGAGAATCCCAAGCAGGCTTCATGCTGTCAGCGTGGAGCCAGTTGAGGGCCTGAAGTCACAAACCGTGAGACCATGACCTGAGATGAAATCAAGAATCAGATGCTTAGCTGACTGAGCCACCCAAGCACTCATTTCTTAATGAGATAGAGAATCAGAGCTAAATCATGTATTAAACACCTAGACTTGCTAATCATTAACGTATATCAAGTCTATCAGTGACAAATCTTCTAGATGCATCCTGAATTTCTTATGGTCAAAAGCAATACATTGACTTGTGTTCTGCCTTTCTTTATGGTTGACACTATTTAGGACCACAGTAAATGACTGTTTAATTGAACGTTCTGGGTTAAGTGGTTGTTCTGTATCATACTGTAAGTTGTTCATTTCTTTTTCCCTACCACTTCTCATTTCCAGTTTGATCACTCATGGCTTTGGGACTCCAGCAATATGTGCAGCCCTAAGCACTTTCCAAACAGTCCTCAGTGAAATGCTGAACTACTTGGAAAAACACACTACCCACAAAAATGGCGGAGCGGCGGATTCTGGCCAAGGACATGCCAACTCGGAGAAAGCCCCCCTGCGGAAAACTTCAGAGGCTGCCGTGAAAGAGGGCAAAACAGAAAAGACAGACTAGCTACATCAAACAGAATCTATTTCTAGAGAGTCTTGCTGCTGATATTTTTTCTAATATATATATCATTGAGGGTGATTAATCTTCAGTGGACCAAATCTCTACCCTCCCCCAACCCTCCATAAAAAAAATAAAAATGGAAATGAAAAATGAAACAAAAAGGACAACCCCCCCCAAAAAAAAGAAAAAAAAAGGAAAACAGCAGTGTAACCGTGTGATGAAATTGTCACTTTTTAATTTTATGTTATGATAAACTTTTTGTGCACGTAATTTATTGTTCCGGATTATATACATCACAGTTTTTAAGCACTTCTGGACTCTGGAGAGGCAGCACATGCTTTTTCACATCTAACGATGCACTTTCTTATCCAACTATGTAGTTAGGGATTAGAAAGCATGACCAACTGGAATCCATCACCAGTGCTTACAGCTCCAGTCTTTCTTCACTTAATTCCCTGATAACAGAAGAGTGCCTCTTTCCATTAAATAGACCAGTCTGGCAATCAATCCATCAATAAATGCTTTGGGAACTGAAAAGGGCAGTCATGAATCTTTGTCCTGTGAATTGACAGAAATTCTAAAATTTTGGTCACCCCACTTATATTTTGGTTAAGCCCACTTAACTACCAGTGCCTTGGTGGTATTTCAAAATTCCAGAAAACTCTGCCCTCTTTATGTATGACCATTCCCACCCCACCCTAAGATCTACCCCCACTCCATAACTAAGAAGGCACAGCATAATATTGAAGAGATAAGAGATGAACTCTTCCATTCATTTTCTTTGCATCCCCAGCCTAAGAGTTCAAGGAAGTAGACTGCACTTAGTGGCTCTTGGCAGGATGGCTAAAGGAAAGGGTAGCTTTGCTGCTTTTGGGCTCCTGAAGGAGAAGCAGTGGTATTGTGTTGCCTGGAAAAGCATGGAAATAAGAACAGTGATGTTTCCAGGAATCCTTGCCCCTCAGAGAGAGGAGAGGAGCCCAAGGGACTAGTGGAGGCTCCTTGAAGTGCTGGTGGCCAATGATTGTATGGTTAAAATATGAGCCGTTTTTTTCTACCTTTGTGCTTCTTCTACATGCCTGATGGCTGTGTTCTAAACCTTTAGAGGCACAGAAGCATTCGGATCTGTGTTCAATAAAGAAAACAAAACCAGAATGATCAGAGAAGACTTTTGCTTTTAAGATGCCTCCTTTTTTTATAGCTTGTTCTGTACCTTCATTGTCCTTTAGTTAAGACACTGAAAACGAGGTTCCTGGCTGCAAAGGCTAGGGGCTAATTGAATGAAAGTTTGGTCCATTTAAACCTGAACGTGTCAAGAAACCTGATTCATACCACACTGTACTGACCTTTCTATTGTTAACAAGTGTCAAACTTCTAGGCAAATAAAGATGTAGGTCATCGTCTATGAAAAAAATTATTTTAATAATATATGGACTCCTGATACTAAGGTTAGCATGAAAATATTGTCCTCTTCTTAACACATTTCAATTACTTTCAAAAAGTCTCTGTTGTATTATAACCCCATGGGGAATATTACTATTATTTTTAATTGAGAAGAAATTGCTCAAGATTTTTCATGTAGAGCACACAAGATATTTTTACCTAATAATAATTCTTAAAGTTATTTGACCTTTATCTTCAATCTTGTACAGAAAAGGAGAACAATAATCAATGAAAATCTAAATTTTCTAGACTAAATTCAATTAACAGAAGACACTACTAAGGCATTCTATAATAAAGGGGTTTTATAGTTATACTGTAGAAGAGCTTAAAATAAATGTAACAGTAATGAGTTGTGATTTCATGTGTTTACCTAGTTCCATGTTTTAAATTTTGCCATTACTCATGGATTAAAAGTTTTCTGAAATAAAATAGAATAAAGCAGGAATTCTGCTGCAGTTCCAAATTTCATCACAAAATAAATTATTCCATTTTACATGAAATTTCCCATATTGTAAAATATACACATGAAACAGAAATGAATATTTCAGTTTAATAAGTAGTAGGAAGGCTATATACAGATAATGTGGGCTATTAACATTTCCTTAATGAAATTTCCACATTAATACTCTTTTATTCCTTTTATTATTAACAGTTACATATGTATTTAATATGGCATTTTGATATGCATATCTGCTAGATACTTAATGTAGTTATATACCATGTCAAATGTTCACCAATAATCAGATGAAAAATTAGATCTGGCTTACAGTACCACCTTCTCCACCCATAGTTGTGACTAGCTGGGGTTCTTAACACTTCAGTGGGGTGGTATTATTTATTAGCCTTGGAAACAAAAGTATAACTATAAAAAACTACAGTGCATATTATTTACCAGGATTCTGGGTGTCTTAAGAGCCTTAAATGGACAGCACCCATTGTTTAACTTAACCAGCCATTAGGCCATAAATGAATTGATGGACTGGTCATGTTTAGAGTCATTTATTATCATATTCTAATAGACATTGTTAACATACCAACTTTTGCCTTGTATATAATAGGTACTCAACACTTTTTAAATAAATGAGTAAATGAATGTGTGTGTGTTCTTTGTCCAAAATGGGCCAAAGGACCTATTACTTTTGATTTATATTTTATTTTCCCTCAATACTCAGTGCTTCAATCTGGCTTGCTTCTTCCATGGTAATTTATAAATAACTCTTTTTATTTGAATAAGATCACATTTCCACTGTATCACATTAGTTTCAAGTAGATATATTTAATATAGAACAATAAAGAAAACTAGGTATCAGAATTTTCACAAAAGTGAAATTATAATCGGTATCATAGTTTATAGTGAAGGCAGCTCACAAAAATCTATTTGATTTTCAGTGTTATACTAAGTAATAAAGCAATGAAAAATTTTTTCAGATTAACTATTGCCCAGAAAAATTGTCCAAATCTCTCATACTTACTCATAATTAATAATAAATGTAAAATTTTTATATTTAAACTTGTGAAAGATGAAGACAAATTCCTATGAAAAGAAATGTCTAAGGCTGTTTCAATAATCAATTTAAATGCCACCTCCATGGCTATCTCATTAGACTTAAGTTTGGTGGTTCTAGAAAAATAAATGAAACTCTGAATTACTCTATTTTTCTCCTCTGGAAAGATCAGCACTGGAAGGTTCCTAGCCCATTCTCCTGCTCTCTTCTTTTCAGATGCTTTGAAAATAGGAATAATTTTTTCTGGCTTTGCAGTTCCCTTTTCCTTTTCCTTCTTGGAGGGTATATTCTCTTCAATGTCTAGGACAGAGTATGACCCTTTAGCACACCCAGGAACCCCCTGACCCTACTGTGGCAGTGCTAAGAATTTGACTTTCTGTCACCTGCTGCTTTCAAGATAAATGTGTCAATAAATAACCTTGTTAATGATAAGTAAAATAGTATAATCCCATTTTCCTATATTTTCTTCCTTCTATGCCTCATTGGAAGCATTTTAGAGCAATGTAATTTTTAAAATGTATCAGAATCCTTTACACAAGGAGCGTGCTGTGTCCTTACAAAATCCAAGTCAATATGTGAGAGGTAGCATGGTGTAGTGACTAAGAGTATAGACTCTAAAACCAAATTACCTGGTTCAAATAATGGCTTTTTCTGCTTGCTACTGAACCTCTCTGTGCCTCCATTTCCCCATTTGTAAAACGAGGCTACTAATAGGTACCTAGTCTCATAATTACTGTCAGAACCAAAGAATTAATGTTATCTAATTTGTTAAGAGCAAATAGGGGCATAGTTAGTGCTGTGTGAGTGTTAGCTAGTGTCTTTAGTACTTAGCTTGGACAAGCAATTTTTGAAATCTAGATATCAGTCTCTCTTCAGTTTATTGGACCCTTTCTATATGCCAGGCTCTGTCCTAGAGGCTGAAAATACAGAGTAGAATAGAACATTTGTTTTCAAGTTTCTCACAGTCTCCTGTGAAGACTCTAGCCATTAGAACATGGTATCATAGTGAAAACGTGCACAAGTTGCCCCAACACAAACCAGAGTAACTTCCAGGGAACTGGAGAGGAGAGCATAGAGGGTGGGAGATGGGGGTTATGATCAGGGAAACAGGTGATCAAGAAAAGAGGGACGTTATGGTTCTGGGTGATTTCAAAACATTTGGGGCAGGATGCTATTTTGAAAACTAACAAATTTACCTTGTAGTTCTTGTTATTCCTACCTTCCTCATCCTCTTGGAGCAGCTAACATTTTGTCTCTACTGCCTCAAGGCGGGAATGTGACCCAGTGGAATGCAGGCAACAAAAGAGTTGAACTTCTGTACAAGTTTTCAGTTTTAAAATCTCAGGCCCTAAAGGAGGAATTGAGGTTTAAAAGCATATCAGTCAGGACCTTTTTCTTCCCCCCACACACACATACACACACACACTGGAGAACAGAATATAGTCCCTGTGTTGGGGAAAGAATGAGAGAAAAAAGAAAAGTGCAGCTATCATTGATCTCTCAGAGAATGGGCTATGTCCTTGAAGGTGAGGTTGGAGACAGAGGCAACTATGTCCCCATCCCAGAGGAAAGCCCAGCAAGGAAGAGGTCCCAGCAGAGTGCAGAACCGGGAACTGTCTATGTGTTATGTGTTTAGGCAGATGGTTCAGAGCCTCGCAGGGTTTCTCCCAAGGAGTTTCTCTTCAACATGGCACCTGAGGTACCAGGATTTATGGGTACCAGCAGAAAACAAAGCTGCAGCAATTCCTGCACCGCGGAGGGATACAGCAGCAAAAGGGTTTTTTAGGGGCACCCAGTGACAACCCGCGTAGTTGACAAGCACACAGTCCTCACAGGTTGGACACAAGTACACGCAGGAGAGAGTGGAGATGCCAAAGACCAGCTGGGAATTTAGGCATACGAGTTAGAGTCCATTTAGGAGAACAGAAACCCGCTAGGGATTTCAAGAAGAAAGGATTTGTTAAAAAGAATAAGTTGAACAGGTGTTAGAAGGCTGAAAGAGTGAAAAATGAGACACTGAACCACTCAAATATTAGTAATTGAAAAGGCAGCGACCATCCCTATAGATGGCAGAACACAAGGAAGGAGGTGAGGTTACCTGCATCTGGGAACTCGTGGGACATCCTTCCCTCCATAGTTGCTGCTTGAACCTAAGAAACTGAGGCTGGTGATACCTCTGAGGGGGTAGAGCTTGGCTAGCTCTGGGAATGCAAAAGAAGTTGGAGGCTGGAGTCAGAACCTTCTGCTTCTGCTCAAGGGAGGTTGACAGAAACTAGAAATAAGTGGAGCAAGCATCCTTTTCACCTCCTCCTTCCTTCAAATTTTTACCAGTGTTTCCCATTTTCTACCAGTGTCTCCCATTGTCAGAGTCCAGTTAGAAGCCAACTGGCAAAGGGTTGTGAGAAAGACAGCTTGCAGACTTCCTCCCCAGCATCACACAATACAGAAGAGTGGGCTTCTCTGCAGTTGCCAGTAGATGAAGCATCAATAGACAAAGATCCAGGGGTGCCTTGGCGGCTCTGTTGATTAACCATCCGACTTTGGTTTTGGCTCAGGTAATGATCTCAGTGTTCATGGGCTCTGGCCCCGCATTGGGCTTTGCACTGACAGTGCAGAGCCTGCTTGGGATTCTGTCTCCCACTCTCTCTGCCTCTCTCCTGCTCTCTCACTATCCCTCTCTCTCTCCAAAATAGACTTAAAAAAAATAGGCAAAGATCCAGACCACATGTTTCCCCACACAACATGGTTCTACATAAGCCCTCCTCCCTCAACTATGGGACATAGATGCAACCCAAGAAGACCCTAAATGGACTAAGATCAAATTACTGCCACATTTAAAATGAAGTCTTGCATATAGAAATTATGTCACATTACAGAAAAAGAAGTGACATTTCTCATGTATCCGAATTGGCAGACAGACATTCATACCTACTACACTTAAAAACGATACTTCAGCTACTTCCCATCTGTATCACAGAGAATTCAAAAAGAATAAGACACTTAGGAAAATTTAAAGTAGTAATCCCCGTGAGAGGCAGAAAAGAATAAAAATAAGTAAAGGTGTATGTGTAAGTCATTGCCAAAGTCTGATGTAAGTTTCAAAGCTATTCTTCCTTTAACATTGTATTTCCTTAATTATTTCTTTCATGTCAAGAGGTATTTGGGGAAAGGGCACTAAGGTGACGGTTATGTTTAGTCTTCCAGGTCTAATGAGGATGCTCTTGCATCAAATAACAGCTAATAATGTGCATAAATGTTGGGATCTTTCATCTTCTTGCCCCACACATTCTCCCTGGATAATATCATCTTGTATCATGGCTTTACTTGTGGCAAAGACCAATAACAATCTAGCAAAGTCCATTTCACCTTTATCCTGGGTATACGTGTATATGAGGGGTTGGTAAACTTTTTATGTAAAAGGCCAGATAGTAAATATTCTAAGTAATGCAGGCCATATGGTTTCTGCTGCAACTACTCAACTCTCCTGTTGGGTTGTAGCATGAAAGTAGCTATTGGAAATATGTAAATAAATGGGCGTGACTGTTCCAAGAACTCTTTCTTTACAGAAATAGGCATTGAGTTTGATCCTGAGGACTGTAGTTTGTTAACCCCCGACATAGATTACATTTTTCAGCATTTCTTGCTGTTTGTAGCTATATACTTAAGTTCTTTTCAGTGGGGGAGTGGAAGTCATATTTGATACTTCCAGAGTTTACAAATTCTTCTCCCAGCTACATGAGATGATAATGAGTCCCTGGGGCAAGGATTCTCAACCTTGGCATTACTGGCATTTGGGGCCAGATAATTCCTTATCGTGCGGGCTACCCTGTGTGTTGTAGGGTGTTTAACAGGTCCTTAGCTTCGATACAGTAGATGCCAGTAGCATTTGTTCTAATTGTGACAATCAAAATTGTCTTCAGACATGGGGCACCTGGGTGGCTCAGTCGGTTGAGTATCCGACTCTTGGTTTTGGCTCAGGTCATGATCTCACAGTTTATGAGTTCAGGCCCCATGTTGGGCTCTGAGATTACAGTGCAGAACCTGGAGCCTGCTTCAGATTCTATGTCTCCCTCTTTCTCTGCCCCTCCCCAACTTGTACACTCTCCCCTCTCCTCTCTCTCTCTCAAAAATAAATAATAAATAAACATTTTAAAAAATTGTTTTCAGACATTACCAAATGTCTTCTGGGAGACAAAATCACTCCTAGTTAAGAACTGCTGTCTTAGAGATGTCAGAAACACAAGATGGAAAGTACCTGGACCCCCGGATGACCAGGTAGAAGAGAAGTACATGTTACTTCAACCTAAATTTCTATTATGTTAAACCACTGGAATTGTGGGGTAGGCAGGAGGGTCTATTTGCTAGTATTTGTTAGCCTAGCTTAACACAATGCTGATGAATTACAAATCCATATCTTCAACCCAGACTACTCCTGCACTCCAGATCCATGTAATCAACTTTCTATGGGTATCTTCTTATGAAAAACACCATCTCCAGATATACATATATAGGGACTTCTAATCAATACCCCAATCCCCTTCCTCAATCTCAGGTAATCTTCCTCATCCTGAGTTTTCCATTTCTGTTAAGGATGCCTGTATACAGTAGCCTAAAGACAAAAACCAGTGAGTTATCTTAAGTGCTTCCCTATCTCTACCATCTTCCTACAGCTAATCACTAGGTTCTGAAAAACTAATACAATAATATTATAATAAATTAATTTTTCAGGACCTAGTGATTGACTGTATGAGGCAGCCATTTTCCTAGTTCAAGATACCATCAACTTATGATTGCATTATTGCAATAGCTTCCTAACTGGCTTTCCTGCCTATGGTTCTGCTCTTCTTTAGAAAAATCTTTCTAAAAAGCAACTCTGCTTTCCACATATGAAATAAAACTCTCTGAGGTTTGCCACTATCCTTTAAAGTCAAACTCTTCTTGAGGATTTATGATATCCTTCTTACCTGGCCTTTGCTCCCTCCCCCAGCTTCCTCCAGCTTTATCTTGTATCTGGGCTTCCTTCATCACATTCCCTCCTCCTGCCTACTGCATACACATTGCATGGTCTAGTCACATCAAGCTTCTTTGAATTCCTGACACTATCCATGATCTACGACTGACTGTATAGTTGTCTAAACTTGGAACATTAGGTTCTACTTAACCTCCTCCACCAAGCCAGCTTCTACTTATGTTTTAGGTATCAGCTTAAAAGTCACTAATTCAGTGCAACTATATGAGTTTTCTACTGCTATGTATTATCACATACTTAGTGGCTTAAATTAGCATCCATTTATTAGTACACATTTCTATAAATCACAAGCCCAGCCAGGCTCCACTGGGTCTCTGCTTAGTCTTTCATTAGGCTGAACTCGAGATAACAATCAGTCTGGGCTCTTGTCTAAGGCTTCTAGGGAAGAATCCACTTCCAAGCTAATTCAGGTGGTTGGCAAAATTCATTTCCTTGTGATTGTAGAACTAAGGTCCCCCTTTCTTTGCTGGCTGTTGGCTAAGGGTCAGTCAGAGTTCCCAGACTCCACTGTTAGCTTTTTATCACATGGCCCCCTCCATATTCAAGGCCAGTGACAGTGCATTGAATCAGTGCTGAATTGGACTTTCCCTTCAGCTATCAGGTGGAGAAAGCTTCTGCTTTTAAAGGGCTCACATGATTAGATTGTGTCCATCCGGATGATCTCCCTTTTGATTCACTTAAAGCCAACTGATTAGTAGCACTAATTACATCTGCAAAACTCCTTTATCACCTAAGTTGTAATGTAATTATGAATGTGACACTACATTATATTCAGAGTCCCGGGATTAGATGGGAAATCTTGGGAGTTCATCATTAGAATTCTTTCTACTCCAGGGTCTTTCTCTGATTCTCTAAATCAAGCTGCTTTTCTATCCTTTGTGCTACCTTACCACCATTTATCCTATGCATGTCACTTCTTAAAGATTTTTTTTAAAGTGGGCATGGAGCCTACTGTGGGGCCTGCTGTGGGGCTTGAACCTATGACCCTGAGATCAAGACCTAAGCTAAGATCAAGAGTAGGACACTTAACTGACTGAGCCACCCAGGTGCCCCTACAGATTTCTTTTAATAATTTGCTTAATTATCTTTCCTATTAGATGATTCCCAGTTCCCACAACTGTAAAACAAGGATAATTATAGTATTTACATCATCAGGTTGTTATAAGAATTAAATTAAAATTTCCATATAAAACAATAATAATAGTGCCTGAGACATATAGTAAGGGCCCAAATTATGTTAGCTGTTAATATTATTGCATATGTGGAATTGTTAATACTAAATATCATTAGGTTTTGAAGAAGGAATCCATGTATCTTGACCATCTCTGTATTTCCAGCAACAATCCCAGTACTTTCCTGGCAAATTCCTATCTGGCAGGAATGAATGATGAGCAAATGAATGAATATGAAATTCTGTGCTCATCCAAGTTCTAAAGAGAAAATATGTAACACTCTCTGGAAGAAATGGTGACAAATCATAAAATGCCAGAAGCCCTAGGAGTGTTTTCAGATTCACAGTCTCAGAGTAGAAAGTGATAGGCACAAAATATCTCATGCATTAACACAGAAAGTCATTATCACACTCAAGTCTCCAGTGTATAAATCCTAGGAGCACATTGTTAAAACTACACTTTTAAATAAAAGAGTAATGGAAAATAAAACTGACAACTTATGGTCTCATCTACAGCAAAGCATTCTTTGCACAAATTATATCCTCAAACAGTGCTGAAATGGGTATAAATGCTTATTGTTCCTAATTATCCTAATTATCTATTTGAAGCCTATTTACTAACACAGTAGAGATTTTTTTTTTTTTTCTGAGGGTAGTTGAGAGGGTATGGAAAGGCTGCATTTCCTTTCTGGCTTCATAAATGTTTTCTCTAATTAGTTAACTTCCATTTTAGAGCAGATAAGTTTTTGTTTTCTTAATGAATGACAGAATTCCACAGGAAATTATAGTCTTTTATCCTAGAGGTTATAAAGCTATTATAATGACTTTGAGACAGAAGACTGTTGTAATGGTTTTATGGAAAGGGATTTGGAGAAGATTGCTTGTAACTTCCTTAGAAGATGGAGGAAAAAGCACTCCTATACTCAGAGCATATAGTGTATGTTTCCCCCCTGTTGTCTGTGTAAACTTACTTTATATGAAAGCATGTATTTAATTGACATGTGGACATATAATTCCTAGAACACATAATGTTAACTTTGGACCTTCCAGATTTCTTTGCAAATTGGTCAAGCTAAAATTCTAATCGTCAGCGGCAAATCAGATTTAGTAAACAAAGACTTTCTTGAACCCAGAATTTTTTTTTATTAACTTGTTTTATTTTTTTATTTTCTTAAATTTACATCCAAAGTAGTTAGCATATAGTGCAACAATGATTTCAGGAGTAGATTCCTTAGTGCCCCTTACCCATTTATCTCATCCCCCCTCCCACAACCCCTCCCGTAACCCTCAGTTTGTTCTCCATATTTATGAGTCTCTTCTGTTTTGTCCCCCTCCCTGTTTATAATTTTTTTGTTTCCCTTCCCTCATGTTCATCTGTTTTGTCTCTTAAAGTCCTCATATGAGTGAAGTCATATGATTTTTGTCTTTCTCTGACTAATTTCACTTGGCATTAATACCCTCCAGTTCCATCCACGTAGTTGCATATGGCAAGATTTCATTCTTTTTGGTTGCCAAGTAATGCTCAATTGTATATATATACCACATCTTCTTTATCCATTCATCCATCAGTGGACATTTGGGCTCTTTCCATACTTTGGCTATTGTTGATAGTGCTGCTATAAACATGGGAGTTTATGTGTCCCTTCGAAACAACACACCTGTATCCCTTGGATAAATGCCTAGTAGTGCAATTGCTGGGTTGTAGGGTAGTTCTATTTTTAGTTTTTTGAGGAACCTCCATACTGTTTTCCAGAGTGGCTGCACCAGCTTGCATTCCCAGAACCCAGAATTTTTTAAAATAAAATCCTTTCTTTGTTTTTATCAGAATGGAGACCAATTAAACTCTTTCATTCATTCAACAAATACTTTTTGAGAACTTAATATATATCAGTCACTATGCTAACCATATAATAGATGTTCAATAAGTTCAGCATTGGATCTTTAAATCTTTTTCAGTTCTTTGCTCCCATTAGTCTTGTTCAAGATTCATATTACTTTCAAGTCCTAGATCTGAGAGCTCATGCTTATTTCTACTGGCTATAAGTAGCAATTCTCATTATGTATTTATTTTTGAGTAAGTCATTGATCACAGACTATAAAGATTTTATTTTATTTTATGTGTTTATTTATTTATGCTTCTAGAGCCTCAGAAATAAGCTTCAATACAGCTTTCAGGAACTTATACAAATGATAAAATACTATGGCTGAGAAATAAAGAGGCAAATAAATGGTAAAGTGATAAAATAGAGCCAGAAATGAGACTAATAAAATTAGAATTATGAGTGTTTGCTACATACAGGTGTATAACAAATTTAACTCTGGGCTTTCTTTTTTTTTTTTTAATTTTTAAAGTTTATTTATTTATTTTGAGAGAGAGAGAGAGATAGAGCACACAAGTGAGAGAGGGGCAGAGAGAGAAGGAGCAAGAGAATTCCAAGCAGGCTCTGTGCTGTCAGTGCAGAGCCCAATGTAGAGTTCCGACACACAAACCATGAGATCATGACCTGAGCCAAAGTCAAGAGCTGGAAGCTTAGCCAACTGGGACTCCCAAGTGCCCCAACCCTGAGCTTTCTAACAGCCATTGAAAAATGGAAAAGTTGATTATTTATTCAATTCACTGTGTTTGTATTTAACATTAAGCCAAAACAATTGCTCTGCAGATATACAACTATTTCTGACACTTAGAGGGGAAAAAAAATGTTTTCAAAAGAATCTTTGGAAAAAGATCTATGAACAGCATTCTTTCAGCAGATTGGAGTTTCTCAACCTTGGTGCCTTTGATATATTAACTGGGTAATTCTTTGCTGTGGGGTTATGACCCATGCTTTATAGAGTATTTAGCAGCAATTCCTGGACTTTTTCCATTTGATGACAGTAGCACTGTTCCCCTAGCTGTGACAACCAAAATGTCTCCAGACTTGCTAAAAGTCCCTCCCCTATGCTTTGATCATTAACAACCATTTTAGTAGATCCAACAAGAGAAAGATTGTTCCTTAGACAAATTGCATTATATCAAAACATAGTTTGGTAGAAACAAGACCCTTTTTGGTCAGAATAGTTTTCCAGTTACTTAGCCCTGTACTGGCCTGACTTAAATCCAGGTTATATTAGAGCAGCTAACTGATATCAGGACTTTAAGAAGACTGTTCCTCTCCACTGAAGTTCTAATGGGTATCAGATTGCAGTGACTTCAAAACTGTCCTTCTAGGTAAATAGTATTTCACATATTGCTTACTGATATACTGATGGTCTAATTTTCCCACCTTCCCTGTACTCACACTCTTTGGTGGTGCCCTCCCACACCAACTCTGGGCTTAGCCATGTGGCTTAGTTTAACTAATGTGAAAGTAACAAACTTGACGCAAATAGAGCCTTGAAAAAGCACTTGTTCTCTTTCTCCCTTTCCTTCTCCCTTTCTCTCTTTCTCCCCCCCACCATTTTTAAATTTCTGCCTCTGTCTAGAGGACAAATCTAGACTAAGATACTGGAAAAGAAGGGGCTTTGTGGAAAAAGAGGTGAGTTACCAGCCAACCTACCAGGTGATCACCTGCTCATGACAACTTGCTCAACCAGATGCATGAGCAAGACCAACCAGCACAGTGGAGATGCACCCATATCAGTGGGGATGGCCCAGGCAACCCTTAGACTTACTAAAAAAAATAATAAAGAGTTGCTGTTAACATCCACTAAGTTTTGGGGTGGTTTGTTACCCAGCAATGTGTAACTGATATAGTTACCAATTAAAAACTGTTATACTAGAGGGACTCCTGGGTGGCTCAGTCAGTTGAGCATCCGACTTCAACTCAGGTCATGATCTCACAGTCCATGAGTTTGAGCCCCACATTGGGCTCTGTGCTGACAGCTCAGAGCCTGGAGCCTGCTTTGGATTCTGTGTCTCCCTTTCTCTGCCCCTCCCCTGCTCACGCTCTGTCTCTCTCTATCTCAAAAATAAATAAAAACATTAAAAAAATTTTTTTTAAAAACCTGTTATACTAGAAATGTGTTGACATCATTTTTGAAAAACTGAGGGACCAATGAAGGATGTATGACCTTTGCTCTGAGTGAGCTAATGATTTGTCTGTTGGAAATGCTCCAGAATTGCCACAGGTTTGAACCAACGGTCAATGGGAGGAAACGGTTTCACAGCTCAATATAAAAAATGTATTTGTAAGTTTTTGGAGAATAATTTCTGATGATAAAATACATGATGATTTAAGCAAACAAAATTTCCAGCCATGATTGAAAAGATTAACCACCATCTTTTCATTCAGAGGACAAATATATGTTGATTCACTCCTCTGACCTTAGCATTGTACTGGGTAAGTGATGCTAAATAAAATTGACACCCATGGAACCAGAGTGGGAGAGCAACACTGGGGGTCATATACAAAACTGGTTTAAAGCAGAGCCTGGAATCAAGTTGCCTGGGTGGTGATCTTGGTTTGGCCACTTTTCAGGAAGGTCCTTTACTTGTGCTAATATGCCATTTCAAATTGCGTATAACCTTAGGCAAATTACTCTCCATGCCTTGTTTTTCTTATCTGTGAAATGAGGATGTTTATACTAATAGTATTACCTTCCAAGATTATTGTGAGGCTTAACTGAACAAATGCATGCAAATTGCTTACCAGAGAGGGTAGCAAAGAAAAAGTTATTTTGGAGGCAATTTTGCAAAGGGTTAGGAGTGAGGAGGGTGCTAGAGTCAGACTGCTTTAGTTGGAATATGGGCTCAACCACTCCTAGCTGTGTGCCCCGGGAGTTCCATAACCTTTTTAAATCTTGTATAAGGTGAAATAAATATTAGAAGGAGAATTAAAGGTGATAAATTGTGTAAAGTACTTAGCATATGCCTCACAGTAAATATTCATTTACCTATATTTTTATTAAAGTTAATTAACAAATACAGAATGGCGGAGATTTAATTTAGACAAAGAGAGATAGAGAAAACCTCTCTAATGGATGGGAAGATGGCCTGATGGATGAGTAGTAAAGGGGGAAGGGAAGAGTATTCTGGTAGAGGAACAGTATGTGTAAACCCCTGAGTCGGGAGAGAGCTTGGAGTTTATAGGAACTGCCAGAGATCAGTGAGGTTGCCATACAGCAAGCCAGTGGCAGATGAGCCAGGATTGGGGGTGAAGATGAGGCTACAGAAATGTTCTGGGCTGGGTGGCCCCACTGAAGATCCTGTGTTTCATCGTAAATACAATAGGGACAGTTTTAAATCTAGAAAGTGGTGAAACCAATTGAGGTTTTCAGTCCTTGATGCTTCTTAACATCTACTCTTTAGACCTTTATCCCACTCTTTGTTTTTTTTTTTTTCTTCCAGCTTGCTTCTAGTTGCAAAGCAGATGGGTGATATGGGGAGCTTGGAAATAAATGTTTTTAAATACTTTTTCAATAATAACACAAATACAATTTTTTCTGAGAATATCATCATACTAAAAGCAATGTTTGTACCAAATTGAAAATCTGTGGAGTAGAAATGGATTTTGAATTGGTTGTGATGTAAATGTAATTCACATTGAGTCCAAACAAATTGCAATATTCTAAAACTCAAAATAGAAATTGTATACACCTGAAACTAATGTTAAAAAATAAAATAACATTTTATTAGGAAAGCATGTGTGTGCCCATGGGACCAGATGGACAGGGAGCACTGGCAAGATCCCAAGGGGACACTCTAGTATTTGCCCAGCCCTCAGCACCCACCCTAGCCCTCAGGCACAGAGATACACATGTGAGCAAGATGATGCTCATCTTCAAAACTCAGGGTCGCTGAAGACTTCAGTGAAGACACCCAACGAAAGATCATCATAGAACCACTCCTTTTGGTGTCCAAGGTTTCTAATTCCCTGGAAGGAGGCTTGTTAATAGTGGCTCTGACAACCAATTGATTTGCAAACATAAGCTACAGCATCTTTTATCGTCAGTGTAGATTCCCTGAAAAGTGAACTTGAAGGGCACGCCTGGGTGGATCAGTCTGTTAAGTGTCTAGCTTTGGCTCAGGTCATGATCTCCCTATCTGTGGGTTCTAGCCTCCAATCCATGGGTCGAGTCCCATGTTGGGCTCTGTGCTGACAGCTCAGAGTCTGGAGACTGCTTCAGTTTCTGTGTCTCCCTCTCTCTCTGCCCCTCCCCCCACTCATGCGCGCTCTCTCTCTCTCTCTCTCTCTCTCTTTCTCTCTCTCAAAAATAAATAAACATTTTTAAAAATTATTTAAAAATGAATTTGACATTTTAGACACATTCCAAATATTTCTAGAAATAATAGTTGTGTTTTGTTTTTGTTTTATTTCCATTTGAGATATAATTGACATATAACATTATATTAGTTTCAGGTATACAGCATCATGATTCCATATTTGTATATATTGTAAAATGATCACCATGATAAGCCTAGTTATATCCATCACCATACATGGGCTATATGTTTTAACTGAACTTAATTTGCAGAGCAGTGAAAAGGAGAACAGTATTGGAGACTAAACATGTGTTAAAAAAAAAAAAAAACTAATCTGGGCTTAGGGAAATCTTAATTCAAAGGCATCATTGCAAGAAGGAAAGGGGGTCCTGTTGCAATAGAGAGAACATTACACCTGCAAAGTCTGCAGAGCGTCAATGGTCAAGCCATAAGGACTTGTTCTCAATATGAATGGTAACCCGGCTGGAGAGAGAGTCTGGTGTGGGGGAGTGGGTGGAGTCACAGGACAGTTGTTCCAGGAATGTCTTTCCTTTGGGTAAGCTGATTCTCAAAGGGCTGTTGGGGGGGGTGGAATTGGGGGCCTGGGGAAGGAGATTACCTTGGTCAAGGCAGGTACTTTGTTCAGATTAGTCAGTGGTATAAGCAGTTCAAGGAATCACTAATAAGACAAAGAATGGGTATTTGGAGGGTGTGTGTCAGGCATTGTCAGAGATCAACTAGGGGGCATCTAAGTCATTTGGAGAAGGGTGTTTCTTGCCATTAAGCTATGTTTACAAACACAAAAGAGTGGGAGGATTTCTTAACCATTGCTGTTTTTTAAGAACATGGGGCTCATGCCAAGTTTAATAGTGTCACAGGTAAGAGATTGTTACCAAAATTGATGCACAAAATAAGCAGTTAAATCCTAAGACTGGCCTGAGGAACTCCAACCTATGATGTGTTAGTTTTTAAAACTATGAGTATTTCTCCGATACCAAGAAATATAAGCATTCCTAACATCAGCATAAAATGCCAACCCTATCATCTTTGAGAGAAAAAAATGGAAAGGTATGCCCATTTAATCCTTGAGGTAAAAGTCTTCTAGATTTACCATGCAATTGTTTTTCCAAAAAAGAGAGCGTGTAGAGTTAAATGTTGTTTTGGATTGAGCAACGGTTTTAAACAAAATGTATCTTTCAAGTGTGATTTCTCTTTTCTAAAATAATCTAAAATATATTTTCTAAAATATCCTATGACTACCTAAATAAGCCATTGGTCTTGTCTCCTACAGTAT
This sequence comes from Neofelis nebulosa, assembly GCF_028018385.1. Lineage (NCBI taxonomy): Eukaryota > Metazoa > Chordata > Mammalia > Carnivora > Felidae > Neofelis > Neofelis nebulosa. Next base: position 51,919,038 of record NC_080787.1, read on the forward strand.
TTCAAATATACTTTGATTCAGGCAACCCAAAAATTTAGACGTTTCTGTATGTTTCACAAGTATAGCATTTCTTATTTTAAAAATTCATAATTCTTGTTGCATAAAGAACTAAATATGTTCCATGGAAATATTGTAAAATTAAATGTCAAATTAACTAGACTTCTAGAGTTAAAAATAATAAGCCATAATTAAAATATTATACATAAGACTGAAAATCACTTAAAGGCACTGGCAAGATCCATCAAGAGGATCCCCAATCTTAAATGTCTATTAAAAATTTGGTCAGAAAATCCTTCATGACAGTTTCTTAAGAGCTACCACCTTGACCATTTTACAAATTAATTTTTGAGGAGAAATTTATTTCTGAGTACCTTTTATCACACCTAGTTCTTATCATTTTACACAAGCACACAAATTCAACATAAACATAAAAGGCACCCTTGAAGTGTGCTAAAAGGGGTAAAAAGAGACATGAAAAGGAGTATATAGAACCCTCAAACCTCTCAGCTTCTCTGAGACCGTGTCTGTAGACAGGACTAAACTGTACAGATCTAATGCAATGAGGCAGCTATGCAGCTCACCTATAGAGACTCACTAAGGATATATCTAGTTATACTGTCTCTAATAAAAGAAGCAGTTAAACTTTCAGTTTTATTTTGGCCATATGATAATTTTGTGGCCCATGCTTTAAGTTGACTAAAACAAAGACAAACCTGTTGGGAGACAATTCTGCACAGTTCCCTTGAATTTCCACACATCTTTTGCACTAACTGCTTTCATCTGAACTAGGTCCTCAAGGATGTTTATATTGTGAACAGGCCTGGAAAACAGAGATAGTGTCTCCCTCTGGAACCAAGAGCAGGTTTGCCGACAGCCTTGGCAAATAGAGATGATATCTCTCGTGGGAAATGAAATAGCTCTATCCTGGGTTAGGAGATTATAGGGAACATATTGCAAAGCAGAACACTGCTTTCTGGCCTTGCTGAAAACAGCAGGCCAGTATCTAGTTAATGCGTGTGTAGGGGTTGGGTCTCTGCCTGTGCTCATGAATTCCTTCGACCATGTTATCTATGGAATATCTTATCTTGTTCTCCACCCTGCTTTTCTGCATCTGCTCTTTTGTAGTCTTGGGAACACCTTGTTTTTCTGCACACTTTCTATCCATTCTTAATGGTGTAGCCCACTGACCTATTGAGCAATGTTTCCCTGAATATATGCTTAATAAATATGGAAGCTTGACAACAGCTCCAGGAGACTTCCCTTAGCCTCCCTCTCACCTCTCTTGGAGTCTTGAGTAATCCTTTCTGCCATCCTCGGCTTTGCTGGAAAAGGCAAAAGCTGAACCCACAATCTCCTGCTAGGGGACAGGATAGTCATACTTTTTTTTTTTTTTTAAACTGCCCTTTATAAAAGGTTTATGTTTCATAAACTTGGGTTTCCTCTCTTAGAACACAACTCACTGCATGTATAGTTATCAACTGGCCCTCTTCACATTGTCCTGTGGGAACTAGAAACTGACCCACATGCTTATATTCTGGCTACTGCTATTACCATAAATAATAAAGTCTTTAGTCTCTGACCTAGGAGTCCCATGTCTTCTGCCAGCTTCTGTGAAACTGTCATAGATTAAATTATTAGTTTCCAAGTAAAGTAAAATTTCAGACCATTTACAGTTCTTGACAAAACTATTCCCTAAGGAATTCTCTTCCAATTTATACCTACAAATGAAGCTCCAGATGGGGGGAAATTTAATGTTTTCTTCACTGATGTATCCCCATCACACAAAACAGTGCCTTATGTGAAGTATTCACTTAAATGATGAATAGATGAATGAAATTAAAAGTGTTTTTTGAGGGGTGCCTGGGTGGCTCAGTCAATTAAGCATCTGACTCGATCTCAGCTCAGGTCTTGATCTCAGGGTTGTGAGTTCAAGCCCCGCATTGGGGTCCATGGTGGGGTAAACCCTACTTTAAAAAAAGTGTTGGAAAACTCATGTTTAATACAGGATTAATACAGGGTTCTTACAAAAAAACAAAAAACAAAAAAACAAACTTTCTGCCAATCCCCAGGTAAGAGTTCACAAGGTAGAAAATGGCACCCTGTACCAAAGCATATTTGGAAAATATTTCTCAAAACTTGAAGCAATTCTATTTAAATGAATATTAGTTTCCCACTACTCTTGTGACAAGTCCAAATATCTTAACAAGGCATAGAGACCCTTCATTGGTTTTGCCCTTCTTCCAGCCTCTCGAGCCCCGCCACCCACCACACTCATTCAGAGATGGGAAGATGCTGACCATTTTTTAGCAATCGTGTACCTAGATCTTGCACACACTGGAATGCTCTCTTTCCCTTTCCCTCAGGTTCCCTTACCCTCTCCTACCTGTGAATCCTTTGGACTTTTGTTCATACATCATATCCTTTGGTAAGTATTCTGTGATATCCTTCACTAATACCAAAACTACCCTCTAAATCAAAGTCAGGTCCAATCAAACACACTCTTCTCCCATCCAATCCATATTGTATTATTATATTTACTTTTTTCATAGCACTTATCACTATGTGAAGTTTTGTTTATTTGTTTACTGATTGATTTCCTGTCTTCATGGAAGTGAGGTACCTGACACAGAGTATGTCATCAATAAACATTAGTCAAATAAATAAAGGTTAAATGGAGGGCAGCATCATTCTTTTTTTTTTTTTTTACCAAAGGGTATTTGCAGTTTATTTTACTTTTAAGTAAAAGTAAAGTTCATATACAATATTACATTCGTTTCATATGTACAACATAGTGATTTGACACATACACATTATGAAATGGTCACCACAATAAATCTAAGTTACCATCTGTTATCACATAATTCTTTATTCTTTATCTGTTCTCTACTCACTTATGATCGCTACTGGACTGTAAAGTCTGCGAGAGAGCAGAGACCTAATGTATCTTATTCCTATAGTGCCTGGGACAGAAGAAAAAGTTGATGAAGATTGTTACATGAGACCACTCAGACAAACATTCAGGTAAGAGAAGCTATTTAGAGAATTTGACACTGGAATGAAGCATCGATGGAATACAACCCGGTCTCTTAGTCCTTTACAAAAAAAGAATTAATACAATATTTGAGAAGATAATAGCCTTTAAATCTTATCCAGGACACAAGCTGCTGTGTGTGACTTTGCTCAGCAAATCCTTCCTTCTCTTCTTTATGACCCACTCTTTCCCCACCCCTATCTTTCCCCAAATTCCAGTGCCACCTTCATCATGTCCAAGAAGCAGCTAAGTGTCTCCAACCCCAGGATACCTCAAGGAGCTATTGTCTGCAGGAACATTTGGATGGTCTTACTGCTTTTACTCTTTATCTTCCTAACTGAAAATTGCACAGCCAGTGATAACCACAGTGGAAGGAAGGACAAGGGAGGTATGAGTATTTGTGGATGATAGAGATATGTACATGTGAGTGGCAGAATATGAAAATATGATCAAACAGGCAGTGAGATCAAAAGGCGAAGACTGAGAAAACTTTCTCCAGATCTTAACACATCTATAGGTTTGGCATGAACAAACAAAGTTTGGGGAAAAAAAAAAACTATCTATAGAGTGGGGCTCTAGAAAATGACCTCTGCCTGAAAACATTTTTAAAGATATTTTTAAAAGTTTCTTAAATAACTAATAAGTAAACTGATAAACAAATGAATGAATGAACTTATCTGACTAAATATTTTAGTAACTGTAAGGCAGCTTTACCTTATTAAATAAACTAGTAACTCTAGGGGCAGATTTATATTCCCTATAATCTATTTCACAAAGAAATATAATACAGATAAAATATTATTTGAATATAGAAGATAATTAACAAAAATACTTGAAAAGTACAGAATTTTGTGGTGCTGAATGCTTTTGAACAACGTACCAATGACCAATTCCCTAAAGAAGAAGAAAGTTACAATGAGAAATTATTTTTTATTCAGATTTATAACCCCCACTTTTCCTATAAATCTGTTTTCAGCAAAAATTCTCACTCTTTCTTCAAATTTATCTGAACACAGTGCTTCCTTTTAAAATATCGGCAGTAGCTCCCAAGGCCTTGAGAAGCTAGAGAGCGTATTCTACTGCCCTCTGCTGGAAGATGAGGGGAGTTATTACCCATCAACTAGATTGCTAGAGCGGGTGGAAGAAATGGCTGCTCTCTCTTTATTTCATATAACAACAAATTATTTATCACCTGCCAGCCATTGTTTCAAATGATATAGATTATAGAAAGATAGATAGAATATTTTGAGAGACAATCCTGAGTATCTATATACTGCAACTGTATTACGCCTCTTTACAGAACTAGACTAAACTTCTACAAACCAGCAAAATAAAACTGGGATAACACTTAAAATGATAAGCATTTGATTGGTAGGGAATGCAGAAGGAGATGATTCTAAACAATGTCCAGATAACTGATAAACTGAAGATTCTCTGTAAAGGGAAAAGATCTAGTTTAGAACACGGGAAAATTGGTGTCAAGTAATAAATAAATGAATGTGTAAAGACCTTATCAAAACATCATAATTTTTAATACATTTCTTTATTTACTTATGAGCCCTACTGGAATGTAAAGTCCTAGAGAGTACTTAACAGAACATTCAGTAAATAATTGCATGGTTTTGTGCCTTAGTTCACCCACCTCTAAAATTTTTACTCCAACATTACAAGCATACCAAGGGTGACAAACACTGTGTGTTTGTGTGTATGTGAGAATTTTCTTAAAATACGGTTGTTAGATTTAATCCCATAATTTTATCTGAGCCATGGATTTAATTCAAAGTTTCTGGAAGGTTTATTTGAAACATAATGGCTTAAAATTTTAATCAGTCCTAGTTTGGGGGGTCATGTTGTACATTCCCTTGCGAGCTACTGTTGACATTCACTTTTGAATCATGCATCTTGACTCACTGGGGCTGTGTTTGGGCTTGGACAGTGGCATGTCCGTGTTATTCCAATCCCTAGGCGAGAAACCAGAATGGGTTTCAGATTCAGACAAGTGTGGGTTTGAATCTCAGCTCTAACAAAACATTTAATAACTGTTAAAATAAATACTTGCATAGTATGTACCATGAATAAGAGCCCCCTGAGGGAAGCGAGATTATAATCCCCATTCACGAATGAGGAAACTAAGGCACAGAGAGTGTTAAGTAACGTTTACATACTTAAGTCACTGAGTTAATAGGTGGTGGAGTCAGGATTGAAGACCAGGGCTCAAGGTTCTAGAATCCTTGCTCTCAAGACCTACATTATGCCACCTATTTTCCCTGAGTCACATTTTCCTCATTTATAAAATGATAGTAAAGAAACCCAGGTTGCTGGATTTGGGGAAGAATGAGGAAAATACACATTAAGGGTGATGCAGGGATCCTGGTACCAGGTAGATGCTGAGTAAAATCGTTGCTGGTATTTTGTCTTTTAACAACTTGGTGCTTATGGACTAACCTGACAGCCAGTTTTTAATAGTGATGGATCACTCAGTAAGAACACTGCAGAGTCTTCCTGAAGAATTCAGTGCTAGAAAAGAATCAAAAGACCCTCTTTCCCAGACTCACTTTAGAGGTAAGAATAATGATCTAGAGAACTTAGAAAATTTGCCCCAAGCAGCACCAAAGTTGGAGTGAGAACTCCTCATTGTCAGATTGGCGGGTTATTTCTATCACTCTGTTTTCTCCTAATATAGCTTGTTGTATGAATGACCCCACTTTCTGAAAGTTTTATGAGGAAGCCTAGCCTGCGGTTTTTGTAACCTCAGACCCTACATCTACTCACATCACAGATGTCAACAGAAAAATAATTACTGGGGCATCTGGGTGGCTCAGTCCATTGAGCGTCCGACTCTTGGTTGCAGCTCAGGTCATGATCTCGAGATTCGTGGGTTCAAGCCCCACATTGGGCTCCATACTGTTAGTGTGGAGCTTGCTTGAGATTCTCTCTCTCTCTGCCCGTCCTCACTTCACGATTGTTATCTCTCTCTCAAAATAAATAAATAAATAAGCTTAAAAAAGAAAAAGAAAAAGAATTACAGTACATCTTCCCTCCTTTGATTTGGACATCCTTTCTATTTTGTCAAAATAACTTAGCCCTGAATTTCCAGTATGGTCACATTTATTTAAAATAATCTTTCTCTGTCTCCCTCTCTCTCTCTCTCTTTCTCTCCCCCTCTTTCACACACACACACACACACACACACACACACACACACGGACCCTCCTACAGCTTTCAAAGGACAGCCTGAATCTGAATGTTCTGAAGTCTTTGTTAAAAAGAAAATCCCTAGGTGCTACTCCAGATTTACATAATCATGACGTTTAGGGGTGAACCTGAGTATTAACAGTGCGCTCCCCATTAAAGTACCATCGTGTTTGAAAACTACTATCTTAGAATAGGGAACTAAGGTTAGAACGGGGAGGGCAGCAAAGTTCACCTCTGATGCCTGCATCCCCAGGACTGGATCTGTTTTGATTTCCTAATTTTCTTCTCTTCTCCCACCATCCCTCCACCCCCATCCACTATAATATCTCTCTCCTTAACCCTCTCATTCTTTCTCTCCTTTTTGCCTTTTCTTTCCTTGGTAAAAATCAGAACTGTGTAAGCTAGAAAACCCCTATGACTTTCAGAGCAGTATTTATGAATGTGTATTAGTGTGTGCTAAGGACTGTTGGTTTTAATCACATTTCTTCATTTATTATGACGTATTTAGATTCAATATCATAATTCATTTCCAACACTGGCAAAATATCTATGGAAACCACTAGGCAGTTTGGGGTGAGTTAATCACATAGAATGAGGCCATCTCAGGACTTTGTAGGGTTAGGGGGTTTCAAGGACTCCTCTCTGGGCAGTCTGCTGAGAAAATGGATCAGAAGACAGAAAGAAGCATATAAAAGCACACCAATCTCCCTCAAGTAGCTCAAGCACTGCTGGAGAATCCAACCCAACAAAAAGATGGGGAGCAAGAAATGGGAGGGTTAATTGAGAGGGTGGTGGAGGTCCATGAGAATGTGACAAGCTGAGAGAAGATGGAGTCCCCATGGAGCATTGGAAAGGGAGAGACAAATTCCCTTCACTTCACATGTGCCATGACATCCCTGGCTCTTCTTTTCCCCTCACCTGTCTGTGACCAAGATGGTTAAACACAGGAGATGGTATCTGTTTCCCCTACCTGAAATTCTGTATGCAACCAGAAGATCACACTTTTCTACTTCCAGCACTCACCTCTTAACTAATAGGGCAATCCAATGATTCTCTTAGACTGGGAAAGTTCACTCTAATCCAACTAATTATTTAATATAAGAATCTACATGTCCCAGACCCCTGGGTGGCTCATTTGTTAAGCATCTGACTTTGGCTCAGGTCATGACCTCACAGTTCAAGAGTTCAAGTCCCACATCAGGTGAGCTCAAGCCCCGCCTTGGGTGAACCCAAACCCTGCATCGGGTGAGCACAAGTCCTGTTTCAGGTAAAACACAAGCCCTGGGTGGGCTCCACTTCTCTCTCTCTCTGCCCCTTTGCTCACTTGTGCCCTCTCTCTCTCAAAACAAACAAACAAAAAAAGCAAAAAAAAAAAAACCCTACATGTCCCAAATGCATTGAACAAGTGAGAATCCATTTATTCTCACAAGTGGTTATTTAGAAGTCATGTAAGATCCAGAGCCCACAGTACAGATATATTAGTTGCCATTCCTGACTCACAGAGCACTCTTGGGCAACACAGGTGTGCTCCCTGCAGTTTCTGTGGTGTTAGGAGACATGTCTGTTGTTTCCTGGCATCAAGTCTCCAGCCCTGGTTACTCCAGTAACCATTCCATAATGTCTCCTCCAATACAGAATATTTGCACTCCTTGGTTGCCTCCGCCATTTGATGTGGTTCCTCCAAAGGATCAAAACGTTAATCTTCAGATCTTTCCTCATGTGTCTGCTGCTCAGGAAGGTGTCGTTATTAATACCTTACTTGTGAGCCACATATTATATGGTTCATTTATAAACCCTCTGGTGAAATAGGCTTTTACGACTCTAAGTTGGGAAAATTTGAGGGGTTTCCATTTAACTTCAGGTTAATTTCCATGATACTAATCAAGACATTCCAGCTGCATGTGATATCTCTATTTTTTTGTATTTTTTAAAAATTTATCCATTTATTTTGAGAGGGAGAGAGACAGACAGAGGCAGAGATGGAGAGAGAGACAGAGAGACAACGAGAGACAGAGAGAGAGAGAGAGCGAGCAGCATGAGTGGGGAGGGGCAGAGAGAGAAGGAGAGAAGAATCCCAAGCAGGCTCCATACTCAACACAGAGCCCCATGTAGGCCTCCATCTTCAAGAACCATGAGATCATGACCTGAGCCAAAATCAAGAACCAGACGTTTGACTGAGCCTCCCAAGCACCCCGATATCTCTATTTGTAAAAATACTCTAAATTCCTACCCTTGTAAATAATTCCAAGATTCCCATCATCTATCAGTAAGGATGTTATTAATATAGGTGTGATGTTTGTGGATCGTTAATAGGTAAAATCATCTGGTCCCCATTCTTGCATTATCAGTTCGCAGCACTTCAAGCAAACCTGTCATGTGATTATACAAATTTATAGAGAGATAAAGTCACATTTATACAGAATTCTTCACTTCTTAAAATAAATTATTAGTTTCCCTTTTTATAAAATGATTTCTTTTAGAGTTTCAAAAATATGCTTTGTTTCACAAATACAAAAAAATAACAATTTTGCTAACCTATTTATTGAGGCCTCATTAAATCAGCTAAGAACACGAAAGACATAGGTGCTTAATAGATACTTATGCCTAGTTTTCTTTATTATAAATTACACCTTCCTTTTCTATTTGCTTCTCACTGTCAAATAGACTAAACTTCTTCTAGCACCTCCTTGAAGATATGTCCATGGTCCTTTTTAATAATGAGCCAAATTTTTGTCTAGGCTCAAAGGCCCCCACTCAGTTAATCAATAAATGTTTATTGAGGACCTACTGTGTTCCAGAGACTCTTGTAGGCACTGGGGATCTATCAGCAAATGAAACAAACTAATCTCCCTACACTCATGGAGCTAGCATTTGAACATGTGTTACCTAATGGAAGAGGAAGATCCAGAAAACAAGTACTAATTACTATTTTCCAATTTATTTTCTATTAATTATTTCACTTCTTTTAGCCTCCCAGCTTTCCTTCCTACTAAGTGATTGCTTTTTTTTAATACCTTTGGGGTGCCTGGGTGGCTCAGAAGGTTAAACGTCCAACTTCAGCTCAGGTCATGATCTCACCGTTCATGAGTTTGAACCCCACATCAGGCTCTGTGTTGACAGCTTGGAGCCTGGAGCCTGCTTCAGATTCTGTGTCTCCCTCTCTCTCTGCCCACCCCCACTCGCACTCTGTCTCCATGTCTCAAAAATAAATAAACATTGGGAAAAAAAAAAAAAAAAGAACAGGCCTGTCCTGACATTGTCGGCCTCTCCCATTGATCAGAAGTCTTCATTTTCCAGATCTAATGAGGTTCTAAAGCCTTGGGATAAGAGGAGAAACATATGTACCACCTACATACCAGAAGAAAGCCATCATCACTACACCTCTGGGTCCTCTACCTGTGCCTACATGGACAGATCCAAAAGGTGAAGTAAAAGTTTTAACTCAATCTTCCTCCACTAAAGTTAAAGAACAATAACTTAGTCTTCAGCATACACTCTTTCTATAAGGCATTCCAAATTTGAAAGCCTACAGAAAATATTATTAACATAGGTTTGATATCTTAATATAGTACGTGCCTGAAGAAATTATCTTCTTGAGAATCTCAGAGTAATGTGGTCCATCAGTTGGTAAAGGATTTGATAGAAAACCCAAAATATCAATGGCTTATGTGAGATAAAATTTTGTTTCTCTCATATAAAAGAAATTCAGAGGTAAGCAGTTCAGAGTTGGTGTGGTAATTCTGATCATCAATGACCAGGCTCCTCCCATCCTTCTCCTCCACCATCTGAGCCCCAATTCAATTCATGGTCCAAGATGACTGCCATCCTACCCACCCTGCAGGCAAGAGGGATGGGGGAAAGCGAAAAGACTAAATGTGCCCTCCTTGGCTGAAAGTCGACTATCTTTGAGCACCCTTCCTGAGGTGTCACAGCACACTGTGCTAATGGTTCACTAATCATATGACTCTATGATCAGTTGAGCCTGCGAAAGATAGCCTTTCAGTTAGGTTTATTCCTAGAAAAGCTGAGCTCACCAAGACTATAAAGTAGCTGCATCTGAAAGTCTGAAAAAGTCTTTACCAATGGGAATAGAACACAGTGAAAAATAGTGAGAGTGATCATTGAAGTAAAGAACAAGATGTCTATGTATTTTTCCTATGATTAGATAAGAATTCAAAACAAGGACCACCTACCAAAACTGGGCCTTTTCTTCTGCCTTATAGATTGATAAAGTGTGTGTTAATGTGTATACTTTACTCATATTTTTCAAATATTAACACTGTACTTCATGTGCTAGAGAGATGGATAGATAGATATATAGATAGATAGATATCCATGTATTATATATATCCATTTGATAATAAATTGCATACATAATGCTTTGTCCTAGTGTGTATTACCTAAATTCAAAGACATTGTTTTATATAGCCACAACACAGTTCTCAAAATCAGGAACTTAGTGCTGATAGAATACTATTTAAATTCTACACCTTATTTAGATTTTGGCAATTACACTGACAACGTCTTTTATACTAAAAGAAAAGTATCAGATCTCACATTGCATTCAGTGGTCATATCTCTTTAATCTCTTTTACTATGGAATAGGTCCTCAGTCTTTCTTTTATGATATTAGCAATTGTTTTGTAGTATGGCTCTAAGTTTTGTCCAGTGTTCTCCCCTCATAAGTGAAAAAGAATGACTTACAGCAGAGATACCCAGCAGACACCGTTTGAGCCAAACAATCAACATTAATATCACCAGTCATAGCACAGATTGACATCATTTGCTTTCTGATATGATGCAATGAGAACACATAATTTCTGTGCTATTCCTTCGAAAAATGCATTAACTGAATCTAATGTCATTCTTTTATTTCTTGTAATATGCCAAAACCATTGAAGCAAAATGACTTCTTTTCCATGCTTCCCTTGTCTCTGTTGTAATTGCATGATGAACCATGTGAAATTATGTCACAAATACTGAGTTGAACTACCTTCTTTGCTTTAAGATCTAGATCACCTGCAAAAGAAGGGTGAGTGCTACAAAAAGAATGCCAAGTATGTCTTTTCACTCATGTTCACATATGGGTTTCAGAGCTTCCAAAATGTCCTCCACCCTTTGTATCCAACCAATTATGTCCTCACTATTTCTTTGTATATAAATATGTAGATTCAGAATATGGGAAGTTGAAGGGAAAATTTAGTTCCCGTCCAATGTTTCAGAATTAGAAAGACAGAATATTGCTCAGTGTGTTATTTTTGAACCAACTCCTGAAGTTGGTTTAGGCTTCTTACTCAGATCAAAATATTTTAAAAAGATCTTAAAGTATTTGTTAAAATTAAGTTTCTGTCTCTTTTTCCCACGAGTGCCCAAGTATAATATTGCTATTATTTGCATAGAGAAGGAAAGCTATCTTTTTCCCATTGTCTAATAGCAAAGTGTGCCAAAATTCAAATTTTCAGAGACATATGAAGTTTCATGCCTCTTGAAACCCAAGCTACATGGAAATGAAAAGAAACATGTTTTCTTTATCAGCATTTGTTATTTATCTTCCTTCACCATATTTCATTCATTTTGTTTCTTTCATTTTATATCAGGAGTTAATCTGCAATGTCTGATTTTAATTATAAAGTCCTTTTATACAGAACTTTTTAAATATGATTTTTAATATAATTTTTTCCTGACTTCAAATCCTGTGGACAGAGAATGTCAACAGCTTCTAATAACTTCCTTTTAAAGATTACATGAGTAATGATCTAGGGAATGGGGCAAATGAGAACCACTGGGAAAAAAAAATCAAAGAGGTAAAAGCAAACATAAATCAGTAAGTAAAAATAGAGCCAGATTTACTTTCAAAACAGAATGGTCTCCTCCCTAATGACCCAAATGATGCTTCTCACTCACAGCATGGGCTCAGGATTGTCCCTTAACTTTGCCACTCCTGCTGTTTTCCCTACAGAACGAGATGATAACCAGACCCCTCTCATATTAGGTCAACTTCAGGTAGTCTCCTTCCCTCCCATTATTGTGTTTTAAACATATTTTTAATGAACCACATAGTGAAATTTCATACCTAGGCTTTAGTATTTTGCTACAATTTCCCTGGAATGTTGTTTTAAACTAATTAAGTAGTGTTATTAAAACAAAGGTAGTGTTATTACTGCTCTTTTTTTAAATCAATTCACTGTATATAATATTTGAGTGGGTTACTCTGCAGAACAAAAATATTCAACTACATCCATGAGCCAATTACACCATCATCCTATGCACATTTCTGGTGCCCTAGATAATTGAATAGGGGCTTTTTGTTTTTTTTTTTACTCCCATTGAGTGAGATTGTTGGCTAGATGAAGAAACAAATTATTAGATGCACTTTGGAGGTGTGGATTGACTCCATAGCATAATCCTGTTAAGAAAACTCCATTTATGTCTGCATCCCCAAAGATCTGGAGCCTCTCTATTCAGAACCTCTCCTAGCTCTGGCCAGCTTCCCTCTGGCCTTGCACACAAAAGCTTCAGGTCTCACGTTCAGGGAGATCAGCTTGAATCCAAGTCACCTTGAGTCATTTCATTAGCTTTAGAACTCCACCTTCAAATATAACCACAAAAAAAATCAATCTATCAAATGCATATTCTAATATCATTAGCTTGGTTTCTCGGGCTTGCAGTTTGGAGGGGGTTTATGCTTTCACACATTCCTCCTGTGTCCCTATTTTTGTTTTTTCTTCTCCGCTGCCTCCCTTAGGTTTTAGCTTTGCATCCACCTTTTCCCAGCAATCCTCTCTGATTAAGATCATATTGTGACTAGTATTTGCCTTCTCTCCTATCAATTTTCCTTTTAGACTGGGTCAAGCGCTTGCATATATAAATGGGTTTCATCCTCATATGTATTGCTTCCCTAATTAAATACATATTCCCAAAGGACAGGGGAATCCTACTGCAATGTCTTCTCATCTCCAGATTGTATAGTGGCTAGTGCAAGATGTGAGACAACACATATAATACATACACTTAGAACTTTGCCTGGCACAAAGAAGCACCTGATAAGTATTAGCCATCATCACTACCTAAGTGTGAAGGCAAGTAACAGGCAACAAACAAATATCTGTATATCAGTGCACAGTTCATTCATGTATTAAATCTAATTTGTGTGTGTGTGTTTATTTTTGAGAGAGAGAGAGGGATAGAGCGCAAGTTGGGGAGGGGCAGAGAGACAGGGAGACACAGAATCTGAAGCAGGCTCCAGGCTCCGAGCTTTTAGCACAGAATCTGATGCAGGGCTCAAACTCACGAACTGCGAGATCATGACCTGAGCTGAAGTCACACGCTTAACTGACTGAGCCACCCAGGCACCCCGAGATTTTAATTTTTGAGCTCCATTCTCCCATTGTTAAGTTACACTGTAAGGAAGTTACATGCATTTAAAGACTGCATTAAATGAAGAACAGCAGTGAATTAGTAGTGTTTTTGTCAATTAGTGTGAGTTATAAAACTTAACAAACTACCATCACTGCAAAACTGTAATCTGGTTCAATCAAAAACAGTACAGGACTTTATTATTATTATTATATTCCTCAGAAGAAAGAGCAAATGTTTTATCAATCATCACAAAAATTTCATGAGAGTCTGTAAATGTTAATGTGTGTGTGTTAGGGATGTGTTCGTGTCCTTGCATTCTCCTTACTAACAGACCTGGGGAACTAAAGGGAAAGATGCTTCAGCCATTTCCACAGTGAGTGTTAATGAATTGCAGGAGCAAATTCGGTGGAGGGGAAGAACTAAGAATTGGAAGGTAGAAGGACTAGAGTTTTGTCCCAGCCCAGCCACTTATGACCTTAGGCAAGTGATTCACCTTTCTGAGCCCTAACTTCCTCCTCTGTAAAATGATGGGCCAGGCATAATGCTCCTATGTTCCTCCCAGTTCTAATGCTAGGCTTCTAAAGTCCTCACAAAGAACACGTAGAACACTGTTCAATCCAGTTCTGCTTCCTTAGAGTTGAGTGAATTTAGCTGAATTGCAATTTATATTACATAACATTATAAAGATATAAAATATATTGCTCTAAAACTACATTATAGAATTTTCTTTCTTGGACCTCCAGGGAAATAAGATTAACAATACTAAGGCTTCTCTCATGTTTTTGTGTACCCCAGGATTGTTTGAAGATTATGATTAAAGATCATTTAGAGAATTAAAATGTCCCATCTTAATGATTGGACCGTGAAACTCTAGGGCAGGGTTTCTCAACCTCAGCACTATTGGCATTTTGCTAGGTCTTTGTTCTGGAAGCTGTCCTATGCATTGTTTAATGTTTAGCAGCATTCCTGGTCTCTACCCACTAGAGCACCAGCACCCCATACCCTGCATTGTGACAACTAAAAAATGTCTCTAAAACAGTATGGAGGTTCCTCAAAAATTAAAAATAGAACTGCCTTATGACTCAGCAATTGCACTACTAGGTATTTATCCAAAGGATACAAAAATGCTGATTCAAAGGGCACCTACACCCCAATGTTTATAGCAGCTCTGTCAACAATAGCCAAATTATGGAAAGAACCCAAATGTCCATCGACTGATGAATGCATGAAGAAGATGTGGCATATGTATACAATGGAATAGTAGTCAGTGATTAAAAAGAATGAAATCTTGTCATTTGCAACAACACAGATGGAACTAGAGTATTATGATCCCAGTCTTTTTTTTTTTTTTAATGTTTATTTTTGAGAGAGAGAGATAGAGCATGAACAGGGTGGGTCAGAGAGAGAGGGAGACACAGAATCTGAAACAGGCTCCAGGCCCTGAGCTGTCAGCACAGAGCCCAAGGCAGGCCTCGAACCCACAAACTGCGAGATCGTGACCTGAGCCGAAGTTGGATGCCCAGCCGACTGAGCCACCCAGGCGCCCCTGGAACTAGAGTATTATGTTAAGTGAATAAGTCCATCAGAGAAAGACAAATATCACATGATTTGACTCATATGTGGAATTTAAGAAACAGATGAACATAGGGGAAGAGAAGGAAAAATAAGAAAAAAAGAAAAGAGAGGGAGGCAAACCATAAGAGACTCTTAAACACTGAGAACAAACTGAGGGTTGCTGGAGGAGGGGGTGGTTGGAGGGACAGGTTAAATGGCTGAAAGGCATTAAGGACGGCACTTCCTGGGATGAGCACTATGTGTGTAAGTAATGAGTCACTTGGTTCTACTCTGGAAACCAGTTCTACACTGTATGTTAACTAACTTGAATTTAAGTTAAATAAATAAATGAATAAGTAAGTAAATAACATCTCCCTAGGCTTCCCAGTGTCTCCTGGGGATGAAGCCCACCCCCACATTGAGGATCATGGTGCAGACAGGAAGCCAACAGCCAACCACATGCTGTATCTGTTTTCTTTCCTTTATGTCCATTTTCTTACTTTCTTTCTCCATTCATCTTTCTTTCATTTTCTCTATTTGATTTATTTTTTCTCCTCTTTTTTTTCTTCTCCTTTCTCTTTTCTGTCTCCAATATGTTTGATTTAGTTTTGCAATTATCTAAACCACTGGCCCCGGGCAAGTCAGAGAAAACTGACTCTGGGCCTTGATGAGCACCCTTTAGCTGTCAGGCTAAAGGGACAGTCCTGAAGTAAAAGTTAGACTCAAATCCTGTTTCTGTCATTTACCCGTTTTATGACAATTTGGGAAAGTTGCTTAATCTCTTTGGGCTTTAGTTTCCTCATCTGAAAAACTAGAGAAATAATGCCTTTCTCATGGGCCTTGGGAAGATTAAGTTAGCTCAAATATTTAAATGTGCTTAGCTTAAGGCATGGGACAGTGTGAGGTTTCAATAGATAGCAGCTATTATTTAGTAATATTAGGTTACCAGAAAGAAGGGAGCTGTACTTTGATCACAGTGAAGAGATTTTAAGAGTAGAATGGCTCATAAGAGAAACTAAAACATTATTGTCAGTCTTCAAGTATGTAGTATCTAATCAGTCTGAAGAAAATAAACATAAAAGGGCAAAGTTAATAATGGCGCTCCTTTGAATCTTTCTGCCCAGTTAAATCCACAAATTGCTAATTTAATTTGTCTGTAACGTGACCATTTCACATAGGAAAACCTGCATTTATTCTCAAATGTAAGCTGGTGTTACTAGAATTTATTAATATAGTAATCATTCCAAAAGCAATGGCTCCCTTCTTCTGTTGAAGAAAAAAAAAAATTAAACACTGGCTGGAAACAATAACTGAAGTCACCAAATGATGTTCAGAGAAAATTTTTGAAACACCCTGGTTTCAAAATGCTAGAGCTGCTATGCTCCTACCCTTCAGATCTAATATGGCTTGGAAGGCCTTAGACCTCTGGTCTCTATAGCCAAAGTCAGTTTTTAATTGGAATCACTTGGGTAAAAAAGGCTACTTTTCATTATCATCATGTTCTCTAAAATTGTGTTTCCCAGTTTCTGGGACTGTTCTCATGACTAGATCTGAAATGAAAAGTATTTGCAAAAATACCATCAAGCTCACTGATTCAAAAAGAAAAAAAAAAAAAGCCATTTCCCCCAAGATACCAGGTTAAGAATAAACAGTGGTCAGACTTGCATTACAGATTTGTGGAAATCAGAAGGGTTTCTGCCAGAAACCCTGCCAGATAAAGCCGTAAGTCCTAAAACATTTTTTTTTTTTTAGCATCTCCAAGTATCTGATCAACCACTGCCTAATCCAGATCTCTCCATGAGCTGTCATTCAACATGCCAGCACACTCAGTCACAGAATCTCACTCCTGGATTCTGAGACCCAAAGAGATAAAAAGACCAGCCAAAGCCAAATAATATATTGGTGTGCAGACCAAGACTTGCCTTCTTATGGGTACACATTCTAATGCTCTTTGTTTTCTAAGGGCCAAGGGCCAAAAGCTATGAGGGTGATAGAGATGTGGTCCTAAAGATAGGCTTCCACTGGTAAGTGCATAAATCAAGACCTGGGAACACTCAGGATGAAACTTTATAGGCCAAAGTCACCACTGGCAGAATATGGAAGTTTCTCCTATTAAAAAATGGAAGAGTCTGGGTCTTAGCACCTGATAGGGAACAAATAGACCCTCCCTCCCCCCCTCCCTCACTCACACAGACACAGACACACACACACACACACACACACACACACACACTTCACTTATTAATCACTAATTGTGATTTTTAGTGAAAATAAAACAAGGGGTGCCTGGGTGACTCAATCGGTTAGGCGTCCAATTCGGTTCAGGTCATGATCTTGAAGTTTGTGGGTTCAAGCCCTGCGTTGGGCTCTATGCTGACAGCTCAGAGTCTGGAGCCTGCTTTGGATTCTGTGTCTCCCTCTCTCTCTGCCCCTCCCCTGCTCACGCTCTGTCTCTGAAAAATGAATAAATCTTAAAAAATTAAAAAAAAAAAGAATTAACATTAAAAAATTAAAAATAAAATAAAATAAAGTAAAACAAAACAAAAGTCTGGGGTGCCTGGGTGGCTCAGTCAGTTGAGCATCTGACTTTGGCTCAGATCATTATCTCATGGTTCTTGAGTTTGAGTTCCATATTGGGCTCTGTGCTGACAGCTCAGAGCCTGGAGCCTGCTTCCGATTCTGTGTCTCCCTCTCTCTGCCCACCCCCAAATCATGCTCTGTCTCTCTCTCAAAAATAAATAAATGTTAAAAAAAATGTAAATAAATAAAATAAAACAAGACTCCTAAACAAAAGAAAAAAAAGTAAAATTTGTCAAAAATAGGACATCTAAATACTAGGTAGAATGTGATAAGTTACTTAGAAACTTTAACTTAGAAACAAAATACCAATTAATGTATATAGTTTCATAGTTGCGATCAAAAATCCGCATCCATCCCATTTCATTTTCTTTACTAATTCTAAGCAAGTTCCTTCTCTGATTTATCTTTAGATCTACGTAATGCATTACAAAGAAAATAGGTACTTAAGACATATTTATTGAAAGAATGAGCCCCAGAAAAGCATCATATGACTCCAGAAACTGCAAATATGATCTAACTCTAGTCCCCATTTCAATTCCCTGGAAGCTTTCCAGTAGTTTTCACGCTGAAAAGTCCATCTTTCATGTACTGACCAAAATTCTAAAGGAAATCAGTGAGAGAAAAGGGATTAAAAACTGCCCATTCTTAGTTAGGCCTTAAAATATTTTTTTGCATTTTGTTCAGGTCGTAACAGTGGAGTTAATAAAAATAATTAACCATACAGCAGGAAAAGAACATACTTCATAATTTCTTTGTAGATAATAGTGAAAGTTTTATGAAGAATCTTCACATTTCCCTACAGTTAGGAGAAATTTTGGAAAGGATTATTTTTCTATGTATCACGTGTTTATTAAATCACCTAAAGATTTTTTTTGTTGTTATTGCTGTTTTTAAATTATTTATTCTTTTAATATACATTTCCATGAGTTAAGATGACTCAGTGTAACTATAATATGGAGAGCAAATGATTTGTTTATACAAACGAACCCAGAAGTAAAAGTTACTGTACATTGTTTAGAGCAACAAAGCTATAATAGTTTAAAGATTTTTGAAAATTGCTCAAAGGGAGTCTGGCTTGGAGTGTGATCATTGGATAAATCTTCCACAAAGGGTTTATTTCTTTTAGGGATCAAACAAATGTTTCTAAAAAGTGATTGCAAATGAAAGCCTAAAAGGCCCTTCATCCATACTCTAAATAAATAAATTTCTTTTTTTTCATTCTATCAAGCCACCCACAGAAACTCTATTAAATATGAGGAAAAAGTGATAATGACAGAAGCAAAACAGAGAATGACAGACCAATGAGGCTATTGAGTATCATTACTGTGATGTTATTTCTACTAATAGAAATCAGATAACATATGCAGTACATGGAAACATGGGCTCAGTAAATGTGTACAATTCCCCAATCATATAATACTTATACAGATGCAGAAATAATGGGATCTTCCACATATATTTCTCAATGACAGTCCTTTACAATTATTAATCTGCTAAACTTGAAACACAGTATCAAGCTGAGCACATGGAGTAGAATCACAAGATTGTGGTCTTGTAATGGACCTCCCGCCCAGTGCTATACAGGCAGACCTCCTGCCCAGCACTACCCCATCCCTGACAGAGGTCATCCAGGCTCTGTCCAAATCCTTGCAGGGACTGTCAGTTCAACACAATCAAAGCTGCTTTGTCAAGTACTTCCAATTTTTAGAAATTTTTTTTTTTTTTTACTCACGCTGAGTTAAATCAGCCTCCTGGAGTAACATCTCTCTGCTGATCTTTGTCCTGTATCATTAGAGGAAGAGAATTATTTCACCTAAAATGCTCTGAGCACATTTGGGCCAGCCACTTTGCTATATGCTGGCTGTATAGCAGTGAACAAGACAAATGCCAACTTTCTCCTTTCCCCTCTGTCTACCCCCTCTTCCTCAAGACCAATCCCAAATACTGGAATATAAAGTTTGCATCCTTATGTTTTCTCTGTTCTAAGAGGACTGCCCCAGTTTGCTCAACTCCTTGTCCTATGACCTAGCTTCCAGGACTTTTTAGAATCTGATTGCTTTCTTTTAGAGACCTTTTGATTTATCAGTGACAATCTCAAAGCCAGGCACTTGAGTTGAATCCAATGCCTGAAATGCAGTTTGACCAGGATATAGGGCTGTGGGATTGCAACTTCTCCAGAACTGAACACGTGAACTTTACTAATGCAACCTGGGAGCACTCACTATCTGTGTTTATCAGTCTCAATAAGTTGTTGGATAGAATTCTGATGTGCTTATTGTGCTCTGGAAACCATAAGGACCCTGAGCAGTGGATAACTATGGCAATTTTCTTACCTTCCTCTGTCAGTTTCTGATTTTCCATTTTACACTTACATTTTTGCCACTTTTACGTTCGTTAAAATTATAGATTTGGGGATTAGCTCCATATTATTGGCCTGTCAAAATATTTTTTATTCCTTATCCTGTAGTCAAATGTATTGACTATTCTCCACCATGTTTAGCACCTGAAAAATAACAAACATGTCTTCTATTTCTTCTTCTAATGCACCAATATATATTTTTTTAATATTAGAATAAGATTAAGGACAAAGTCTCATTGAAACAGCTGCCTCAAATGATTTCAATTAATCAATCAACCACTTTGGAAAGAATTATTCAAACAGCTATAAATCTGTGATGGTAACAGTAGATAGAACATACCAAGTGGTTTCCTTATTCTGGAAGCTGTGATAAATATTTTATACGTATTATCTCATTTAATCATCATGACCACCTCCAGGCAATGGTTATTGCTATGTACATGTTTCATATAATTAATAAGTCTCACATATGGAAGTATGTTTCAAATGTTTCATATAAGGAAATTGAGACTGAGGGAGGTTAAGTAATTTTCCTACTACCCAAGAGAGTAAGGGGCAGATCTGGAATTCACACACATCTGTCCCACTCCGAACCTCATGTCCTTAGTCAAAAGACAAACTGCTTTCAAATACCATGGCATCGCTGAACTCAGGAGCTAATGAGAAATTTTTGAAATGTCTATGTGAGCTCCAGATACCTTATGTCCCTGATACTCTAGTAAACCTATAACCAAAGGAAATGGGAACACATGGATTGATCTGTTCTTCCTGAATCTATCTTGGTTCCTAGGGATTTCCTTTTTCCCTTCCAGAGTACATGACTAACCACTCTGACAACCCAAACTGTCATTTCTCTGGGCACACATAGTATGAGTCTCCACCTGTGGTTTCTGGTACCCACCCTTTCCCCTCTTCCTGAAAAATTAAGTGCTTTCCAGCCTCTGCTATTAGGCATTGCTTTCCTTTTGCATATTTTATCAAAGGTTAGTGACCATAATTTCAAGATCAAAACCACAAACTCTTTTTGTACATTAGGATGTAATTCCTCTAGACTTAGATGCTTGACCTCTTTCAAAGTGCCTGTTAGGTACTATTAAAATTATATCCTCTTCCCTAGAGCTGTATTCTTATCCTTTCTTTGCTTTCTCTCTTCTCAGATGATATTCCTAAAAACTGTGTGTGAGTGTATATGTGTGTGTGTAATTAGTATTTATCAAAAGATCTGGGTCAATTCTCTTAACTCTCTAACTCTTAACTCTCTATCTCCACAGATAGTTCCAGAGAATTGAGATTTTGCTGTAATGTGTTAAAAAAAGGAACACTTTTGGGGCACATGGGTGGTTTAATTGGTTAAGCGCCCCACTCTTGATTTCAATTCAGGTCATGATCTCACAGTTCATGAATTTGAGCCCCGCATTGGGCTCTTCGCTGACATCACAGAGCCTGCCTGGGATCCTCTCTCTCCCTTTCCCCCCACTCACACTCTATCTCTCAAAATAAATAAATAAATAAATAAACTTAAAGAAAAGGATCACTTTCATTTTAAACTTTTCATTAATTACTATTAGATGCTTTCATAAATCTCATAAAGTCCATTTCTAAAGAAGAAATTTGAATATCACCCTATAAATTTGTCTCATTTTATAGATAAGAAAACTGAGATCTGGAAAGGTCAAAGGACATGCCCAAGGTGACATGGTAAGTGGAAGAAGCATCTTATGTTATGGAAATAAAAAGTCATAAAATGAATATCATTTTCTATTTTTATCAAAATGCATAAATGTGAATTTTAGGAAATAGTTCCACGGTAATGTTAATTTCTCCCAAATGTCCCTTGTACTTAAGAGACATTTCAGCCCTGATGTTATACATTGTATGTGTTTATTCATGCTTTAAAGGTTATATTTCTGCTCTACATCTTTCCATGTCTTTATTTGCAAATTTTTACTCACAGATATGTATTGGTCTATTGGTTGCATTTTGAAACCAAATTGTTTAGTGTTCTCACCCTTTGAGATTGCTCCTTCTTAAAGCAATAATATGGAAAATGTCCACAATGATGGAAATACCTGTCCTCCTGCATTAGTCACGCCAGCGAAAGCGCGCACCTCTCACATTTTGTATATGAAATATCCATTGGTATTGGGAACAACTGTGCTGTGTCTATTTGCATCATTTACTCCAACCCCCAACACCCCCTCCCCCGGCCCCACTCCCCACCTTCCATTTCTTAACCTCTTTATCTCCAGGAGATAGAAATTTGAAAACTGTCCCCTCGGCAACTTCATACCCCCACAATTATACAGAAAAACCAAAGAAACTCAGAACATCTAAAATATGTGATGAATTTACTACTACTCCTCAAAAGTCCACGAGAAAGTAGGAGTTTCCACAGCCACAGTTATTTCCATCCTTACAAGTGATTTCAACTAAATATCACTTTAGAAATTCATAAGAGCACCGCTGACTATTATGATTAAAATAAGAAATGCTATTTCCTTTCCAACGTTTACCTCAGTCTGTATGACCATGAAAAGTCAATCTACAGATAAGTTCATCCTCATTTAATTTTTTAAAACACTTATGGAAGAATTAGCTCCTCCGATTTCGTTTCCTCATACTCAGATCATGGAAACCTATGTGGTATCCAAGTCCTATAAACAAAAGGCAGGTGCTTGAATTGTGTTTTCACACATTTGACAGTAATTTTTCCAAATCGATGTTAAAATATATTATCAAGGTCACCTGGGTGGCTCAGTTGGTTAAGCATTTGACTTCAGCTCAGGTCATGATCTCATGGTTTGTGAGTTTGAGCCCCGAGTGGGGCTCTGTGCTGACAGCTCAGAGCCTGGAGCCTGCTCCAGATTCTGTGTCTCCCTATCTCTCTGCCCCTTCTTCACTCACCTTCTGATTCTCTTCCTCTCAAAAAAAAAAAATATATATATATATATTATATATATATTATATATAATATATATATAATATATATATATATATACACACACACACACAAAAGCAAGATTCTTGAAAGAATATGATCATGAAAAAACTTCTAGAAACATGTTAGAAAAATAGAGTCAGACTGTCACCAATGAACAGTGCAACTGTCATGTCTTATTAATCCACTCGGTGGACAATAATGGTTCTGATGGGTAATAAGTGGGGGTAGAATCTGGTATGTCAGAGTAAGTCAATGCTCCCTTTTCTCTTCCTTTGCTTGTTTGTAAATCCAGGACAAGAATAACTGCAAAAACTTAATCCAAAAATAAAGTCTTCTTAATTTCAGAAGGAATGTTGGAAGGAAGGAAGACAGCATCATGGTGCTGTTAGAAAAGTGCTGAGGACATAGTTGAAGACCTGAATTGGGATTCCCACCTCCGCTTTCCAACAGGGAGCTTATGCAAGGCCCCACCACCTAGAATGAGAAGGGTCAGCGTCTTGACTTGAAACAATAATCCTAATTCTACGTCTTTGCTTTTTCCATTTTATTATTTTTTGTGTTTGTGGAAGATAAAAATAAAGGAAACCCAGGCAGCCCATGTAATGTGTAAAAGAAAAAGTAGTCCATCAGGCAGCTGCAAAGGGAGATAGTTTATGAACCTTAAATCATAGGTGTCAAGGTGAGGAATAAGGGAACGAAGGAAGTCTATGAAAATTAGATAATCCATAATTATGTTTTTAGAAAAAATAAAATATGAGAGTATTAACAGTTGATTTAATATAATGACGTTTTTCGGTAACAACATTAAAAAAAAAAAAAAGTTTTAAACCTACTCCGAAAACCGCCAGCAGAGGGCTCTATCCTAGGTGCATTAGCTTTCCCTTAGCGCCTCCTACATTTATGGATAATACTCCCTCCGTTTGAGGCTGAGAAGAGGAGGGCGTTATTAACTGTCCTCTCCGCTGTTATAAACGGAAATAAATATAAGTGAAAGGGTAAAATACGAATATAGCTATTTTGGATGTCTCCAGCAAGCTTTTTACCTAGGCGAGCGTGTGCGCGCCCTGAAAAAGAAATATAGGCATAAGGCAAGACGAAATGAAAAGTGAAATGATGAAAATGCATATTTTACTCGTTTATCTCCCATTCCAAACCAGAGTGTTTTGCTTTTACGTTTGCTTTGTTTTGCATTTATTAAAAGGAGATCTTTTCCTACACCATGTGACTGGAAGTTAAAGCGAAATGCAACAGACAGGAGCAAGAAAAGCAGGCTCAAGTAAGGAAAATTGTCTGAGCAGTGATCGCGCTTTCAGTTGTACATTTTTTGAGACGTTTGAACTTTTTAGATCCTGAAACAGTGGTTTCAAAAATTAGTAGATATATTAAGAGTTGAACTTTAAAAATGCTTTAAGCGATAACAGGTTTTCAAGAATGGAAAGAAATCGCTAAAAAAAGAAATCGAGCGGCCGCGCAGGATTTGCTTGTATAAAATCCCGACAGAGGGCGCTGTTGCCCGTTCGATGACCTACGGAAGACTCCGAAGGAAAAATTTCCCTTGCAATTTCTAGGATTTTTTGAATAATGCCCATGTTGAAAAATTGACTCGGGTTTTAATTATCGTTATGTACTTCTTTGCGTATCCCTTTATATTTATGCTTCATTCTTTATTATTTATTAAATTTATGCTTCATTCTTAATAAACCAGATTTGGGTTTTTTCAGTTTTCCTAAAGAATTTATATAAATTTTAACCAAATATTTAAAGATGTTCCTAATCTTAAAAATATCTAATATTAGCATAAAATAAAATTACATATGCAAATGTTGAAATTAGACATATATAAGGCTATGAAATACACTAACATATATTTTTAGTAGTTTTGCATATAAAGTATCTTTCTTGGGTTCTTGTTTTGTTTTGTTTTAAGCTATAGAGTTTATTTACTTTAGACTAATCAATGACATACCAAAAAAAATATTTAAAAGGTTTCAGAGGAAAAAATTAAGATTTTTTTTCAAATGCTTTCTATTTGGGTTGAAATGATCTTTAGACTTAAATAGATAATGGAGTTATTGACTTGAAGGAAGAAGACAATTATTCTCATTAATAAATTTGTGTCTAAAGCACCTGAATTTCCAAGTCTATAATATTTGTCTTGCAAAATATTGATCTGGGACTGATTTTAGTTATGGAAAGGGTGGGAAGGAATGGTCAAACCTGTTTCAAGTCCTACCACACAATAAAATTAGAAAGAATGCCTTCCCATGTCCAAACCAGCTCTGGGGGCAAAGAAGAAAATCTTGGCTCATGCTCCCAGCGGGAAATCGGTATAGATTTTGTATGGTTTAAGGTGTTAATATTTAAAGTAGAGGAAAAGAAGAAGTAAGGAGGGACGGAAGGAAGAGTAACAGGGTGGAAGGAAAAGAGGAGGGAGGGAGGGAGGGAGGGAGGAAAGGAAGGAGGGAGAAAAGGAAAGACCAAACATGAAAATTACAACTGGAAATGAAGAAAGGGTTTATTTCCTGAAGTTCTTTCTGAAGCACCTTTTTTTGGTGTTCCTTTCATTTGACTTATCGTTAAGAAATTAAATTTAAAACCTGCAGAATTGTTGGGTCTGGATTGTATGGAGCTTGTCCTTGGTTTTTATCGAATCCACCGCGGTTGTCCGGAGCCCTCTCCTGGAAGAGCGTCCTTCCCCGCGCGCACACGGTAGCGCTCAGCAGTCGTGAGATTTACAGACAATCGCCCTTTGCAGATTCACTCTTATCAGGTTTAATAACTTCCACCCCAAATTGCCCCGTCCCTCCTCATTCCCTCCTGTCATTTATTTTCTGCCCGGGGGCAGGGATCCTCCACTGGATTTCCCTTCTGGCTGTGGGAATCCTTCCGTACCCTGAGAGGGAGTAGAAAAATAGAGGGGGTGGGAAAAAGGAATGAGGTGAGTATTCGCTTCGGGATGAAATTCGTAAACCTTGTGCCTTTTTAGGGCTCCCGTTTTCAAGGTTTGGTTAACTTTGTTATTGTTGTTGTTTATGTTTTCCTTCTGAAAAAAAAAAACTAGACAATTCACCTCACTAAGGAAAAAAAAAAACACTCAGAACAAAAACAAACAAAATCCATACATGCTAAAATATTTTTCACTATTTCTTTTAAGAACATCCTGCTTAAATCTTCCAAAGGTTCAGGTGACCATTTGTTGACTGTCCATGATTAAAACCACTTAAAAGTTACAGACAACAGATGCAGATATAATGTCCTGTCTCTACAAAGAAGGCTCGAAATTAAGATTGTGTGAATGTCTGCATGTGTTGTTCCCAACATCTGAAAAAAAAACAACAAAACAAAACTTCATAATGTGGAGACTCTAGCCAAGAAAAGAATGGCACATGGAATTCGTTGAAAATGCACACAAATAACCCTTAAAATGACAAACAAGACAGATTGAGGTGTTCATACAGTATTTAAGTTTCCAAACATGTAGGACAAAATGACCAAAAAATATTAGAAATGGTCACTGTGGTGAGCTGGCTTTTTTGGTTCTATTCGGACAGAGATACAGTTAAAAAAAAAAAAAGTTTGTAGACATCAATACAGAGAAATTGCCCTAAAAAATCCCCAAATCCAGCTTTCAAAATACCCTCCTGCTGAACACACATGAATAGGAGCTTTTGTGTTTAAAAATCTCAGTAATGGTCCCCCTTTTAAAATCTACATAGAAAATGGGGGACTGCTGGTCCCCTGGTTTCTCATTATGAATTGTAAAGACTTTAGTCAGTGGCTACAATGATTCATCATTTTCCATATAGAGGTTTTTAAATGTGTATGTTTCTATTAATCACACTGCACGCCTATCTCTCCTTTAAATGCATGTTTAGAGTCTGTAGACTGAGTGACCCAGGGGTGCTTATATAACTCAATGTGGGTGTCTGGGTGTAAATACGTGTTTATGATTTTTATAATATATATGTCTGTGGGTTGCATCTAACTCCTGTGTGTGTAATAATGTTTTTCCCTCTGCTGAGGCTTACTTCTCCAGCCTATTGTTTGAGACAACAGATATAAGTTGCGATGGGAGAGGAGCGTCGGATTTGGTGTGTATCCCCCATTTCCAATTATAGATGGATCATTACAGACAGCGGAGTCCTGAGAAGCCAGACATCTGCTCCTCACATGAATGCACTCACCTCCTAGAGACCAGGCTGCCATCATGCTCTGGAAGCTCGTGGAGAATGTCAAGTACGAGGATATCTATGAGGTGAGCCGACACCCCCAGATGCATCTTAGAGCTTTGCAGATACAGAATTTGAGCTTCTTGACACCCCAACTGATATATATTTTTCAGCTATTTAGTCGTAGATTTCCGGTCGGTTTTCTCAGCTTTCCCTAACTTTTAGAAAAGCTGGCTGGGGGAGAGACTTCACTATTCGGAAAAAGGGACTTTAAGGTTGAAATCTGGCTACTTTAAAGTTAGGAAATTTCTCTCTTTTCGTTCTTTTTTTTTTTTTCTTTTATTTTTCTTTCCTTCTTCTTCGCCCCCCCCCCACCCTTAGGCTTTGATGGGGAATGTGGTGCTACTCAATGTGGGCAGAGAAAATAGAGACTGATCAAGGCAGAGGCTCTCCTGGGTTTGAGTGTAGGAGAGAATTAGATGTTCAAGCCTCATTCGTAACAGACTCGGGCTTTTAATTTTTATTTTCAGTAATATTTCTGAAATCGATAACAAACGGATCCAAGTAGAGGACGGAAAATTAGAAGGAGGGAGGTAGATAGCTAGATGGGTGTCGATAGAGCAGAAGCTAAGGAGTCCTAGCAGACCTTTTTTTCTTTTTTTAAAAATCTTTTTCCTTGTGTTTTGCTTTTTTGAGAGTCAGTGCGTCCAACACCCCGTTTGGGGGTATTTTTAACGCAGTGTTCTGCCCTTGTTGAGCGCGCACGGCTCTCCAGCGCTGGGGTTGGCGTAACTCTTCTGGGGCGGGGGAAGTTGCCCGGAGCCCGGCGGGGCCGGGGCCGGGGCCGGGGCAGCGCTCGCCGCTGCCCTGGTCGGCCTCCGGCGCCGGCTGACGCGGCGGCGGGGCGGCTCCGGGGCTGGCGGGCGAGGCGGGCGGCCGGGCGGGGCGCGCGGCGGGACGGGGAGGGGACGGCGGCGGAGGCCCGCGGAGCTCCGCTCCGAGCGGAATGGCCTCGCAGACCCCGACTTGGGTGCCGTGGGGAAGAGGGCAGCGCAGACTCGAGGAGACTTCGAGGGAGGGAGGACGGAAAGAAGCGCTTGGAGGGAGGGCGCCGCACAGTTAGGGAAGGGGGCAGGGGGAAGCTGGCGAGCCGGGCGACCGAGACCGTAAAGCGGAAAAGTTGGAGAGAGGAGGAGGACGGGAAGCCAAGTCCTGGGCGACCGGCGCCAAGTGGCGCTCGCTCGGTCGTACGGAAAGGTCGCGGTGGGACGCACAGAGGTGCCCCGAGCCGGTGGGGGAGAAAATGCCACCCCGGCACTCCGGGAAGATTCTGGAAAGCCCGGCCGGGAGGCGCCTGGCGGATACAGGGAACCGGCCGCGCACAGAGGCGGCCGCTAAGCCCCGACTGACGCCGCGGGCCCAGCCTCACCCCCGCGGACTGGGACTCCGCGGCCCCACCACCGCCCGGCCGCCGCGTCCCGTCCCGCAGGCAGCCAGTGCCCCCAGCTCCGGCCGGGCCGGAACCCTAAGAGAGTGTGTGTGTGCGTGTGTGTGTGTGTGTGTGTGTGTGTGCGTGCGTGTGTGTGTGTGTGTGTGTGTGCGTGTGTGCGTGTGTGCGTGTGTGTGTGTGTGAGAGAGAGAGAGAGAGAGAGACAGAGACAGAGACAGAGACAGAGACACAGAGAGATGATGAGGGTTTTCCTTTCCTCTTTGTGGCGGTGTATCGACTGTAACGAAGAGCCGCGCCTCCGCCTGGTGGGGCTTGTTTCGGTTCGGCCTCCTTTTCTTTCTTTAACAGGCGGGATAATGGTAAAGTCGAAGGCGCTAGAACTGTCTTAAAGAATGTGAGCGCCCGAAGTGAGCATGACACTCACGGAGATGGGGTCATGGTGTGTGTGAACAGCTCGGAATATACATAGAGGGATTTCAGTGGGTTCCCAAAAGTAAGCAGGATAAAACTTGTTCTTTGCTTACGAAAAGTAAACTGGCTAACTGAGATAGGAGGGAGGGACAACAGAAAGAATAGAGGGAAAGAGGAAGAGGGAGGAGTGGAGTGCAAGAAGGGTAGAGAGAGGAGACCAAAATGGGAAGAAGGAGGGAAGAGAGAGAAGAGAGGGGAAATGAGAGCGAGGGAAAGAGAGGGAGGAGAGAGAATATTGCAGGTACCCTTATCTGGCTAAATTTTCTGATCAAAACTATAGGACAACCAGGAGCCCTGTGGAAGGAACCTTTTTAAGTCCGGAGGAAGGTTGAACTTTAACAGAAATGGCAGTCAGGCCAGTTGAACGGGTTCCTGAAACATCCCAGAAGGTTTTCTGTTGCCCCTGGCTTTGCCTGGAAAGGATACATTTAGTGTACTTGGAGATTGATTGCATATATTTTAAATTGAGGTAAAAATCACAGACTGAGCAGTGAAAAGGGACTGGTCACACAAGGGATGAAAAAAAAAAAGCCCCATCTCTCTCCAGTCCTTTAATAAATCAGCATAATCTCCAATATTCAGTGCAAATCTGCAAACGTCACTTGTAAACAACCAGGCCCACCGGTTTACTTTTCTCTCCCCTCCAAATGATGAGGCAACGCCTTTCTATTTTGTTTTTCTAATCTGCACACAAAGCACCTAGGGCGATCAGTTCTTCCCATTAGGAAAGTCCCTCTCCAGGAACAAGGACACCTACATTCCGTACAAGCCCCCAGCGATGCTCTCCCTCACTGCCTTGTCCAAAGTAGCAGGGGCTGCCTTACGCGTGTCCCCGGCTCAGTTAATTGAAGTTCTGCCTCTTTCCTGCTAAACTTTTTCCCCAGTCTGCCTTTGCCAGCCCCCTCGTCTGATTACATCTAGTAATTCTCCACTGAATGAACGTCATTTACAATAGTAGGGGAGCTCTGCGCTCACTGCTGCTTCACGCTCCATTTGTCCTCCATTCTCCCTTTAAAGTACTCGTGTAATATTAATAGTCATGAATATCAATTATTATGAGGCGGTGTAGGCAAGCGGAGGGAGGAAGGGGCGCTGGAGCAGTCTGAGCCCAGCTTCGGGTGGAAGAGGACTGTATCTGGAGCCCCGAAGAGCGGCAGAAGAAAAGAGGCCAAAAAGACAGCAAGAGACCCGATGAACAGCTCTGTCTGTGTGTGACAGGCATCGCCAATCTTGTTTGGGGGTGGGGGGGATTTTTTTTTTTTTTTTTGATGGCTTGTCCTGGAAACCCCTCAAGCTCGGCTCCTGTGTCCAGCTCGTTTCTCTGCTGGACTCCTTGATTTTTTTTTTTTTAATCACTGTTTGATTTTGAGCAGTAACCAGGCTTTTTTTTCCAGATGTTAGTCCACACCTATTCATCCATGGTGAGTTTGGATTCACGTTGTACCAGAATTGCATGCTCCCCCCTCTCACTGTCTCTCTGTCTCTCCGTCTCTGTGCGTGCATCTCACTCTCTCTGTCTCTGTCTTCCTTTGAGCGCCTTTGGCTTGGTAATTTAGCACCATAATTGGAGGAGGCTGCAGCTGCTTCTCTCTGCATTGTGTGTTCTCCGTCTGAGCTCCATGAGTCAGCTGGGGAGGGGGGAGGCCGTAGAGAAAAACTTTTTATTTGCCACTGCAGTTTGGAAATTTAGGTGACAATTTCTCCAGAAAAGAATCACGGGGACTTTACCAAGGCACTTCCACAAAGGACAGGGAGAAACTTAAACACCCCTCTCTCACACACACCTCCCCCTTCTCCTTCCACTCAGTTTGCCACTCCAGACAGAACCAACAGTAAGTTGTCTGGGCTTTTTCTTGTTTTTCCCTCCCCAGGTCCTTAATTTTCACACCCTGGAGTTTCATAGCATTAGATACAGAAAAGCAACCATAGAAATAACTCCTTCGAACCACGACTCAACTTAAAGGAACGTGGGTTCAGGATGTAATTTCAAATGAGATCCATTTCAATCAAACAGTATTTAAGTGATTTAATTCCTCTTGGGGAGGGAGGGGTGACTGGGAACCCAGAGTAGGCAGATTTCTCAGAGCTCCTGGAATTATCAGGTTGTGTGGGGAGCACTTGGTCAGCTGGCTGGGTTGCCAGTGAAGGCAGAAGTTGGTTTGGAACAGGAGCAGCAGCAGAGCAAACAGTATGAAGTTTTATTTGTTATGCTTTGCACCTCTGGAAAAGTGAGAAAAGATAGTTTAAAACACCCAGAAGAGGAAACACTGTACGGGAGGCTCCTATATTTTTAATTAAGGAATTTAGAATTCCCCCCATACATTCAGTTACTTGACCCTTACCCCTTTTGCCTGCTTTGCACTCCCAACAGAAGGCTCAGATGTTGGTTAAGTGGGTGGTGATTCTACCCACTTTTCCCCTCAAAGCCTCGCGTTTGGAATTGCTGAAATCATGTGCCCTCTGAGTCAACCTGGGAGTATAAGTTTCAGACTCTTGCTTCCCCTGTCCTGGGAAGAATGTACAGAAGCGGGGCTTCTCCATTAGTCGCTTGTATTTTTTTTCTCTCTCTCTCTCTCTCTCTCTCTCTCTCTCTCTCTCTCTCTCTCTCTCTCTCTCTCCTTCTGTCTCTCTCTCCTTCTCTCCGCTCCCAGGACCGGCACGATGGCGTCCCGAGCCACAGTTCCAGGCTCTCACAGCTGGGCTCGGTGTCTCAAGGACCTTACTCCAGCGCCCCGCCGCTGTCCCACACCCCGTCGTCAGACTTCCAGCCGCCCTACTTCCCGCCTCCCTACCAGCCGCTCCCCTACCACCAGAGCCAGGACCCCTACTCCCACGTCAACGACCCCTACTCCCTGAACCCACTGCACCAGCCCCAGCAGCATCCCTGGGGGCAACGGCAGCGGCAAGAAGTGGGTTCAGAAGCCGGCTCTCTCCTGCCCCAGCCTCGGGCCGCCTTGCCCCAGCTCTCGGGCCTCGACCCCCGGAGGGACTACCACTCGGTCCGCCGGCCAGACGTGCTGCTGCATTCGGCGCACCACGGCCTGGACGCGGGCATGGGTGACAGCCTCTCGCTGCACGGCCTCGGCCATCCCGGAATGGAAGACGTCCAGGTAACCACAAACAAACAAATGAGAAGGACAATAAATAAATAGTGAGTGCCCCGGGAGATGGGAGGGGTGGGGGAGGGGCACTCTGCATCCTGGTGGGGGGAGTTTCCATCTTTAAAACAGGACTAGCTGGACACGACTTATATAACTGTTTATGTGTTATGCATGTAGTGGCGATTTCTGGAGGTCCAGTTATGAAAGCTGGAACCACTAGAAATGAAATCTTGAAGGAGAAAGAGATGCATGTACGGGCTGATAGTTTAGGGTCATCACAATCAAGGCTAGTTGTTTTTCCTCTTGCCTTAGCTACTTCCTTTTTCTCTTGTACTTTGTGCTAGCAAGCTAGGTACCCTCCCAACCACCACTGCCCCCCGCCATGCACGTTCCATAGTGGGCCTGGCCCCTGACAAGGCAGGTGAAAGCTTGGGCTGCTTAGAGTCTGGGGCTTCAGCATAGAGGTGCAAGGGCCTCTTGGGCTCCAGAGGTTCCTGCTGGATGTTAAGCATGACAATGCACATGGGCAGAAAAACATGTGCTATGATCATCCAAACCAGGTCCTACTTTGAATGTCCCATAAGCTGCTGAGCCCTTTTTGAAGATAAATGAGTTCCAAAGTCATCTCCGGAGAAATGGAATAATTGTAGGGGTGGGGGTGACCCAGAAAGCCATAATTCTGCTTGGGAGTCCAAGAGGACACATACCATTTTGGAGAATTGCTTTCACCTCTTGGTGCATCAGAGGACTATGGAGCAGTATTCTCCACATCCCTCCTCAGTTCTCCCCTCCATTAATACTCTCCTCTCCCCAAAGCCACCATCCCAGTTAGACAGGCATCACGTGTTTGTTTCTTAAAACAAAAGGCTCAAAACACTCCCCCCACCCACTCCCTAACCCATCTGCAACCCACACAATGGAGCCTGATTTGGTTGAGAATACTTGGTTAAACTAAACAAAGAAACATCAAAGAAATGATTTCGAAAACCTGTCTGGGTGATTCTGAGCAGGTCTCCTTTTGCTCCCTAATTTAAATAGTCTGCAGAAAGGATAAATACGGTTGAAGGGTATTTGACACTTTGGTCTCATTGGCATAGTTGTATATATTATGCATCGTTTTAGACGTACCTCTAAAGCAAAGGAAAATGAAATGGGAAAGGGAGAAGTCCTTCTGTTTTACCTTACTGGGGAAAATATACATTTATTTCGGACAGTTAAAGTGTGGTGACAGCATCAAATGCTGCCTGTGTGTAGCCTGTAATGGTTTATTGTTTTAGAAGAAATTCAGTTATTTATTATTTCCCAAAATAATGGGATCACATGATTTGTGGCTGGATTTACCCATAGTAACATGAACGATAGTTTTGTTGGTTTAATCAAGCTTGGTGATCCCTGTCTGGAGATACTGCTCATTTCAGAATACCATACAAAAAGGAAATATTTAATAGCTTTTTAAAAAATGTATTGAGGTAATATGTGTCTGGGAGGGGGCAAGTTTTTAAATTAACCTTTCTGAGTACGGCTCAAAGTGCTAGATAATGAAAGTGGACCAACTCATCACCACTGCTGTTGGCAATGCTAACGCACTGGCCGTGTCACCACCACCCTGCAGGCCCAGTGACTCAGTCATTCTAACCCAGGAATTCTCTCAAAAGAGGGAATAGATTTCTTTGGTCTCAGTTTAGTTTGGTTTTAGTTTAGTTTAGTTTAGTTTAGTTTTTTAGTTTTTTTTTTTTTAAGATAGAATTGTGAGGGGTTTTGGGTGTTTGGTCAAATGCAAAGGACGAGAGAAGCACAGGACCAGTTCAGGGTGTATTGGGGAGAACACCCGCATCAAAGCGTCGCGCGGCAGGCTGAGTTGTTGCGTCGAAACAAGGACTGCGGAGGTGCAGAGAGCCCAGAGGAGAGAAGGTGCAGGCCCCGGCCCACGCATGCTCCCCACCTCTACCGAGTTCCTCCCCCAGAGGCTTCCAAACCCGTCATCTGGCGGGGTGGGGTGGCTCGCAGGACTTTCTCTGGACGACCTTCAGTGCACGGGGTCACGGGGGATACATCCTGTGCTTGTCCCAGGCTGCAGGGAGGATCTCTGTCTCCGAGGTGGCGATGACAGACCTTCCGAGGCAGGGATGCGTTTGACACGACGGGGCAGGTGACAAAGAAAGACGGGGGAGAGATGTACCTAGGACCGGGCCCCGAATGCAGGGGCTTCGCCTGAGCTGCTCCATCCCGGAGGATCCACTCCGAGTTGCTGGGGGGGGGGGGGGGGGTGTGTGGGGTGGGGCGGGTAGGGGTGGGGAGAGAGGTGAGGTGAAGTTACCCGAGCCGGTGGGGATTTCACCGTTTCCTGAAGCTACGGATTGGGTTGGCTGCGCCTGACCAGTCTTTAAAAAGGGACCAGAGGGTGCCTCGGCCTGGACCTCAGTCACTTGTACGCACTCGAAGACCTAGTGTGTGTTCCGGATCCCTCTCCCTGCCCCCTCCCAGCCGCGGACCTGACAGGTCCCCAGGGCGCCGCTGGGCCAGAGGGCCTCACCGCGAGGGGTACTCACCTGGCCAAGGGTTGGTTTGTGGGTATGTCGTGTGACCCAGACACACGCAGAGGGCCACCGCCCCGACCGACCGTGAGAGAAGAGGAGGGGAGCTAATTAACCAAATGCTTCTAATATTTTTTTAAATGAAACTATAAAACCCTGTCAATTTCTATTTCAATTTACTCACAGGGGCTATTAAACTAGCAAATCGCAGTTTGGGCTCTGGGTATGCTACATTTCACCC
The DNA here is from genome assembly GCF_028018385.1 of Neofelis nebulosa. Lineage (NCBI taxonomy): Eukaryota > Metazoa > Chordata > Mammalia > Carnivora > Felidae > Neofelis > Neofelis nebulosa. The sequence continues at coordinate 51,954,023 of NC_080787.1, forward strand.
ATTTGCGTGTATGTGTGTTGGGGGGTGTGCACTGTTAAAAAAAAAAAAAAAAAACTCCGGAAAAACAGCATCAGAGAGAAAGATGGAGTGAGATGACACCTACTTTGGAGTTTAGTTGTCGTGGAACCCCTCTTTTCTTCTTCCAGCCTTTGCTCCCTAACCTCGCGCCACCTCTACTACCCCTGAGTATAAGCATATAAGGACGTTGTCAAACCCCACCACACACACACACACACACACACACACACACACACACACACACACACCAGTGTCTTAAAGCAACCCCTGGTATCACTTTTAACTAAAGAAGTCTAGTAATTACGAGTCTGAGTTGTTTTTCTGCGCTTCCGCATGCAGTCCTAATTAAATCTTTACGATCCTCCCTGTGACGATTAAGCGCCAGCATGCTGCGTGAATATCCTGTACAAAAACCCAGCAGGCGGCCGTAATTAGATAGAAAATCAGACAAGAGCCTTCTCATTAACTACCACAACTACCCCACGTCGCTGATGAGGCGTATATACATATTTACGTATCGGCGTGAGGGTGAGGTGTGGGGGCGCCCTGGGTCCTGGCCCCCGAGATCCGGGGCCTGCCCGCCCACAGTCACCGACGACTATTTTGGTCTTGAGTGGACGCCTCGCACTGTAGACACGTGAGCATGGCAAGGCGTGAATCGTGTGTGTGCGCGCGCACGCGGGTGTGCAAGGTGGGGGTGTCCTGAGGAGTTCCGAGCAAGTTGTATGAAGTATTTGCTAAAGCGTTTTACTGTTTCTTAATATGGACATGGCATGTTGCAACATGGAAAACGGGTCTTACGGGGAATAACAATTTTCCTCACCTTTCCGACAACTGAAGAGTGACTCTTAAAAACGTAAAGAAACAAATTAACATGCTCCTCCCCCGCTCCTCGTGATTAGATCATCTCGTGTCTAATGTGCTGCTTGTTTGGGGTAGACAGTCTCTTCCTTGTGATGAACACACACCCTGTCTGGGGATGAGGTGTGAGTGGGTGGGAGGTGCTGTGAAAACACAACCTCACTCCCAAGCCGTTTGCTTTTTCCTTCTCTGTAGAGTGGGGGACAGATTGGTCCGAACGTAGGTTTCTAAGAATCAAGGAAAGAAAGCAGCGGTACATTTCAGAAAGACCTAGCATTTATTTTTCATTTGTGGGGTGGGGTGGGGAGAGGAGGGAATACAGTGCTTTTGGATGCTCTGGGACGCACAGCCAGAACTTCTGTATTTGTGCATCCTGACAGTAAGAAACTCATCCCAACAGCCATTTCCCCTCAGAAGTGCTGCCAACACCCAGGGTTGAAACTCCCCTTTAGGATAAGACTGTGGCACAGAAGATGAATGCTCTTTGCCAGAACCTAGGTGATCACTGGGAGGATCGGGGGCTGTCTGTGTGTCTGTGGTTACTGTGGCCCTAACAGGTGTGCTTCTTGCTGGGAAGTAGCAGCAGCAGGATTGGGAGGGGAAGCAAATTGTGCAGGTTCCTCTGAGGGATTATCAGGCAGCAAGAAATTCATAGCACACAAGGACGTGTACGGACTGAAGAGTGTGTGCGGTCCTGCCAGCTTGCAAACGTGTTCCTATGTGTTGCTGTTTGCATTCCATTCCAAATTGCTCAGACTTTAATTAAAATCCCATAATGTAAACTATTATGTATTTGTAAAGTGACTCTGGGGTTAAGATGTGCTGGGATAGAACTGAAAACAGGAATTATCCGTACTTATATTGGTGAAAATCTTTCAGCTGTTGCCAAATTTTCACAATTCATAAGAGCAAGTAATATGAAAGTTTATATGTCTGTGTAACATCTATGTTTAATATAATAACTAAACCAATACTGCATCCCAGATGTCTCTCGCAGTTTCCTTTTTCCTCCTCTTCCATTGGAAGAATTTATAATTTGGGTGACTTTCATTTCTATGTTGATTTGGAGGTAATAATGATAATAATAAAACCTCCCTTTGTGAATTAATATAAATGGAAATAACAGAAACTCCAGTTTGGAATGACATGATTTATGTGTGCAATTCTTTAATATCCAGTCAATTTGAATAGTGATGTTTTTATATTCACAGTCAGTTGAAGATGCCAATAACAGCGGCATGAATCTATTGGACCAGTCTGTCATAAAAAAAGGTATGGATTATTCCTCCCAAAAGTAAGCAAAGTTTTCCTGTGCAGTCATGTCTTTATGAGTTTTCGCTTTGGGGGAATTCGTTATGTTATAAGAGAGAAATGTTTGTGCACAATCACAGGACAAAGGTGTAAAAGGCCTGGGTGTAAAAGGCATGTTGGGAAGAAGGAAACGGGGAGGGGCAAAGACAGAAACCCAGATGAGAGAGACAGAGGGACAGAGACTGTTGCCACTTTCTCATGGTACATTTGGCAGCAATTGTAGACACATCTTAAATAATCGAACTACCATCGTGTGTGGAACTGGTTAGGAAACACTGCTTTCAAAACTGTGCTATAATTATTTCATTTATGACTGGAGTTTGCTGAGCTAAACCCTAACCTAGGTCATTGAGACAGGTCCTTCTCTTGTTTTTGTATTTGATTTTTGTGTGTGGTAATTCTGTTCCCAGTTCTCTTTTAGGAGTTCTTTATTATTTTTTTAAAAAAATCCTGCGAAATGTGTTGCTAAATATGCACATCCCGAGAAGTTGAGACAGCCTATGCACATTTCTAAATCTTCCTACATATGCATTCATGATTTAGTGTGACTGTGGAATCACCCCATACTGTTAAAGGGCATGTGATATTAACAAATGTTTGCAGTCTCTTGTACAGCTGTAAGCAAAATAATTAACTAATTAAACTAATTAAATGTAATTACAATAACTCATTTTGGGCGTATTGCAGCTGCTTAATTTTTCCCCCTCTCTTCTGACAGTCACTGAGAGAATGCCTGGCGATTAGTGTGGCTGCCGAAAGGCCCGAATGTCACTCACATGCCACCAATTTAGGAGCTTGAATGTGTAAACAGTGCAATCTTTAATTATCGCTAGAGCTGGTATTTGGAGATAGTTTTAACTACTGTAACCCTTTCTTATCAATTCTGGAGAAGGCCCGTCCTTATATTTGATGTCAACAATCCCTAGCTTCCGTCAGTTATGATTAATTTGAACCACATGACAGTCACAAAAATAATTAAAGAAAAGGTGCTTTGGAAAGGAATGCAAAATCAAGCCTGGTACAGTAGAAGGGTTGTGAAGTAAGGATTCCAAACAGGGTGGGGTATTCTAAATTATCTTCCTTTACAAAGACAGAAAAAGTGGCTTTGGAGGTGAAGGATGGGAGTTGGGGCAGGGGTGGGGGGAGCTGTACTTGAATAATGCCATTTGTCTTTGGAATGTAATATCCTGAAGAAGAATGGTGAGATTTGGGGCAAAACTATTTATTTTGAGTGTTGCTCCAAATTCTCTCCCTATCTTCTTTAGATAGTGTCATTTCAGTTTTTAATGCCAGCTTTTCGGTTTGCTCGGACACCCAGGCTTGGTGCTTAGATTTGCAACTGTGCTGACAGCTCACTTTCGCCATTTCCTCTAGGGTCTTCTCTTTTGGTTAACTGCTAGTTGATGGGGGCAAGGCGGGGAGAGTGGGGAGGTACTTCCCTATTGGCTTTTCTGTTTCTTTTTTGTTTTAGCCCTCCCTCCCTTTTCACCAGAGGCTAGAACCCCTTATCTCAGGGTTCTGTATCCTAGAAACAACATTTGGGCTGTCAGTGGGTCATGCCCGACAGATGACCAATCAGAAATGTTATTAATAGGCAGGCCAATAAAAATATTTGGAATTTAGCTTGCTTAACAAAATGGACCTGAAAATATTCTTAGATGTATGCTGCTTTGGTTTCAGGGCTAGTATATGTTTGTCAGCAAAATATGAATATTAATGTATAAGGGTATCTCCAGGAATAAGGAGAATATTGACTAAAGTGGCTGGTTCTGTTCGAAAACATGCAATACTTTTTATGGCCTCTAAAGCCTTTTTAATTTTTTTTTTAATGTATAGCTTAAAACATCTAAGTGGCACTCCAGTCACTTTATTGATTTAGGGGGCATGGTATGAATATGAAGTATTAGGTCAACTCCATTATTTAATACTTCAGGTATTTCCTTTATTACATGAAGAAAAGATCTGAGTATCATATATTTATCTTTAGAGAGTCATGGGTAAAATAGAAATAAGTGGTTGATTTACTTTTCTAGATAACTGTGAATCATTTAAAATAAGGGTATGGATTTACTTGCTTCTTCCTGGCCCTCTGGTCTCTCGTTTTTGTCCCCTCCCCAACCCTTATGAAGGATATCTCCCAGAGATTAATTTCATAAAAGAGGAGGTGAGACAGTTTTCAGAACTAAGTTTTATACATCTCAACAATGGGCAAGGGACTCGGTTGCTTAATTTATTTTCTAATGGGTTTTTAGAGAGATCTTTAATTTTTATTTTTTGTAGAGGGATTTTTAAAAGTCTACCTCACTAATAAAAGTGCAGCCACTGGCCCAGGTTTCGGTGTCTCTGCTATTATATATACTGAAGCCAGAAGACCTAGGCATAAAAGATAAAGGTCTCTATGTCTGTCACTGTCTCTAATTATGGACTCTCTCCTAAAATTTAACCAATTTTTCACCCGTGTTGATATCACCTCATAGATTATAGGCTAGCTCTCTTGTTATGTTTGCTATCTGGGCTTAGCTGACATTTCTGAAGTAATTTAGTTAAGAGGAAATGAGTTGTTCCCAGTAGAGAGAGCAAACGAGTGGAGTGAAGGTAGCCAGCGTGATAAATGGCTCTTTCATTTGAAGATCTCCAGAGCTCGTTTACGGCTAATTTTCTGTATTGGCCCCCTTTGAGCTATTAATGCAATCGGCAGGGACCGTGGCCCCTCTCCTCTTAGCTGCCCCATTAGAGCTCCCATTAAGCTGCCGAGTCTCAACTCCGTGGCAGGAGTGGAGGGAGTAATGAAAGGTGCTTTTTAAACTCTCCTAATCTAAACCGGCAGAGGGTGGTTAATACGATTTGAAGGGGGCTGGTCAATGAGCAATCAATAAAGTAATAATGAGAAGGATTCGGTACATTAACAGTCTAAAAATCCAACGAGACATTAAAAAATCATTCTTAACTCTCAGTTCCATTAAGATTAGGATTCTGGGCCGGGGAGGGGCTGCATTGGTGCCCAGCTAATATAAATGATCACTGCCACCATCCTATAGCCTAACTAAAAAAGGCTCACCTAGGCTTTAAGAAGAAGTGTTTGGTGCATTCAGAGGCCAAAATGCAATAGGTTTGACACCTTAGAGAGCAGAAAATATGCTGGGATTTCTTGGAAAGGCTAGTGTGGCTGGAGTCCAAGGTTCAAATGTGACTGTGGGGCATTTTCATTGGTCTTGGGGATATCCTGTTTGGTTAGTTTCAGTTCAACCTCAGTTCTTTCCCACTTTTTTCCCCATTAGTTCTGGCCCCTTCCCCATATAAACACTTTGATTTGGTGTGGATTTTCTTTGGGGGGGGAGGTAGGAAGAAATTGCCAATTTCAATTACAATGTTGGGATTCTTCCTTCTGACCTAGAAGGTAAAAAAGCACCGAGAGTTATGTCAGAGCCTCTGAAAGGGTTTGAGTTTCCCCTCAAAGGAAGAGGTTCACATTTCCAGAGCTGACTTGGATCCCAATAGGTATTTATTCAACTCAAGACTCTGAGATACATTCCAGCCACCCAGGGAGTAATCAGAGTTCACAGAATTTTTAAAAATTTTTATTTATTTTTGAGAGAGAGAGAGAGAGAGAGAGTGAGTAGGGGAAGGGCAGAGAGAGAAGGAGGTACAGAATCCGAAGCAAGCTCCAGGCTCTGAGTTATTAGCACAGAGCCTGACGCGGGGCTCGAACTCACAAACTCGTGAGATCATGACCTGAGCCAAAGTCAGATGCTTAACTGACTGAACCATCCAGGTGCCCCAAGAGTTCACAGAATTTCAAAGTTGGAAAGCTCAGACACTCTTCTCCAACTCCCACTCTCCACCCCCAGTGGGGAGGAGGGGGGAACTGAGATGGAGAGAAGATAAATGACTTTCCCAAGTTCCCACACACCAAGTAAGTGATGGGACCCATTCAGTTTATAGCCTCTTAGACTTTGCCCCTAAAGGATGCTAACACTGGATGTTCGTAGTTCTTTATATGCCAGCTTTCTTTGTGAGAATCCTTTTATTTTTCTTTCCAGGATTTCAGTGCTCACATTTATAGATGTGTTGTATATCCATGTGAAATAATATTTAGCCCTCAGGTAGATGAGAGACAATGCAAGTATAAAGAAAAGGGTGCTCTGCTGGTAAGAAGTACTTATTTCAAGCAGTATTCAACCTCTTGTTGGCTTCCTGGTGTAGCTTACATATTTAAGTCTGAGTACCTTTCAGAGGGACTCACCTTTGAATCCATTAGATGGGTTCATTTCTTCCTTTCTTCTCCACCAGCGGATCAGACCCACAAAGGGTCTGTTTGCAGTCAAACACAGAGATCTCAAGGCTACGGTTTCATAGTTAAGTTTAAAAAATACACATTAAGAGCTAGTCTATTAACACTTTGGTTCTCTATAGTCCACTAATGAATAATATTTTCTGTAATCAGTTTTCCTTCCTCTCTCCTTAAATAAAACTCCAGTCACTCTAATGAAATACTGATTGGGTTTAAACCTTTTTTCTTCTCCCTAATATAATGCCAGGAAAAAAAGGAATGGAGCAAGTTTTGTGGATGTTACGTGCAGAAGTTGGCCATGATATGCAACTGAGGACTGAATAGGAAAAAAAAAAACCCAACCAGTTTTAATGTATGCACACAAAATTGTAAACATGTAAAGAACTGAAAGCTTCACGCTGAGTTTTGCTATGCTCCATTTCCTTACCATTTCCTGCTGTCGCTTTAAACCTATCTTAGTCATCTCTGGGTTCCATGAGCAGGAACAGTGTGCTCATAATTACTAACAAATCAACCGGGTCCTGTTGCTCTCTGGGTTTATTGATAAGCTGGAGGAAAGCAGAAGGGAAAAGACAAAGAGAATAAAATATGGGGTTAATCAGCTGAGCTAAGCAGGTGTGAAAGTGGAGGGGAAGGTAGATAACACTGCTAGGGATTTAAAGGAAAGTTAGGACAAGAAATGTGTAGGGTCTAGTCTAAGATACCAAGATTAAGGTCAGAGTGGGAGAGGGTTAGAACCTGAAGATGAGGGAGTAGAGGGTAGGAACATGATTTATACTTAAATTAGAAAATGGAAGGGCACCTGGGTGGTTCAGTTGGTTAAGTGTCCGACTTCAGCTCAAGTTATGATCTCAAGGTTCCTGAGTTCAAGCCCTGTGTTGGGCTCTGTGCTGACAGCTCAGAGCCTGGAGCCTACTTCAGATTCTGTGTCTCCCTCTCTCTCTGCCCTTCTCCCACTCCCACTCTGTCTGTCTCTCTCTCAAAAATAAATAAACATAAAAAAATAAATTAGAAAATGGAAATATAACCTGAAGCATATCTGCTCAAATGGCTTGCATCTTTGGGGGGCGGGGGGAACAACAACAAAAGAGGACAACAATGTGTTGACAGAAGCTGACTGGATTGGTGATATTTAGGTGATAATGCATTTGAGGAAAGGTACAGTCCATGGAACGGAAGAGAACACTATACATTCCCCAAAGGAAATGGCTCTTGTCAGGTAAATCAGGCAATTAACAATAGTGAAATTAGAGGGCAGGTTATAAAGTGTCTCTAAAGGCTTGGCTTTTCAAGAGATTTGGCATCTGGGACTCTGAGAAGCAGGTAAAATTCCAATCCTAAGGGGTATTGGTTGTTCAGTATGGGAAACAGGAAATGAACTTAGTATTTTCAACTTAGTAAGGTTTTTTCTTCTGTTAAAATATTCTATAGTGAGGTTTATTTTCTGTTAAAATATTCTTTCCAAATAGTATTTAAATATGAAAATATTGCTGATGTCAAAGATGAGATTTTTTTTTACAACCTATTTCTATAGTTCATACCATGTTAAAATTACAAAATTATATCTATATTTTGGAGAAAAGTTTCTCCAAGGTTACTTGAAGCTAATTCCCATGATCGTAAATTATTTGTTTATAGTTCTTGAATACAAATCTGAAATATGGAAATCAAGAGTGCTGTGAAGAATAAGACAGATCAAATTAGATGTGGATGTTGTGTAAGAGAATTAAATGACAGGGTGTTCCCACCAAAATCACTGTCTTTTAAATGACTTTAACTCCGTATTTTACTCAAATGTAATTAATACTCACACTGTGACTTTTCATTGGTTCACTCTCAAAAGGGAATATGAGAATGTGATGAGGGGAATCAGAAAGAAGAAAACATGTTCTGTAGCCCCCCCACCCACCCCAACCAGGACAGTGCAGAAGATCCACTCTGTTACCTAACATCACTCACCTGTTCTGAGACAGGGCCTTGAACTCTGCAGATCCAGAAATACTAAAACATCTAAGGAGTAGCAAAAGGAAATGCTCCAGGACCTCCATCCATTCTCCTAGGAAAATCCTTTTCCATGAGATGTTTGTAAAGGGCCAAACTGCAATTCCTAATAAATAAGAGATTTGGGACCAACCTGGCTTTCAGGAGTCTCCAAACAATCATGGAAGTCTGAATGCTGGAATCTGTAGTAGAGAGAATAAGCTGTTACAAAAATACTCACTGTTGGTTCTTCTATACAAGAGAAGTTGTACAACTTGTTTGACATGTAGAGTTTTAGGCTCTGGATGGTGGAAAGAGCATGTCTTCCCCTACCAGGATGATAGGATAAGACATAATCTTTATTAAAGAGAAGGAATGGGAGCCTTCTTTTTCATGCCAGATGCATGTTTCAATAAATGCCCTGAACTGGTGATCAACAAATATTGTTTGAAGATTTGGGGCTTCATATCCCATCAGAAGAAGCTAAGGTGTAAGGCAAGCCAGGAAAAGTCACCTGCCCTGTGGCTTCTAGAGCCTGCAGAAAGAAAATGAGCTTCAGCAGTGTAGAAGTCCAAAGGAGCAAGACTGCCCGGGAATTGGGAGATTGACCATTCATTGTTCCTCATTCCCAGCCCTTTGGTTCTACTGAGCCCCGCCTCTTCCTGAGGTGCAGATGACACTGAAACACAATTAAACAGAAATACAGGCTGGAGAGACTGAATGCGCCTGGGTAGCAGTGGCAACCAGCTGTCAGCTCTTATTAACTTCTGCATAAAACATACCTTGAGTGCGGTTTGTTATCAATTACTTGCCGAAATGAAACAACTGGGGCAAGGCAAGACCTCCGCTCACATGAATTAGAGTGATTGGTTGATTGATCAGGGCACCTGTTGTAAATCATAACTGCTCCAAACAATCACCAGCCGGTGCTTTAGTTAATTTGTAAACAAAATTCATGTCACTGTGGAATTGCTTTCACTGGAGAGGAGCATTTGGGTTCATTTCGAAATGAATATGTTGTTATGATGTAGGAAAGAATGAGATCCACTTTTACAGAAATGAGCAGCTCTTTCGAGCCCAAGCTTAATGGTATTACTTGGCTGTTCTTGAGCAGTGTCTGAAAGAGCCCACTCTCCAATGCTCTCCAGTGATGACCATAGATTTGAGTCCAATAAGAAAGGGGGGAGGGGTTCTCATACAGAACATTGGTATTACCATTTTATATCATTGATAATGTAATCACTCCCAGGCTTCAGCACCAAATATGATTATTATCCTTAGGGGATGGATGAGGAATCTAGGATTTAGAGAGGTTCACTGAGATATCTAAGGTCACAAGCTAGCACATAGTGGAATAGGATTTGCCGGGTTTCACAGCATAATTCAAACTCTGGGCTGTCTGTTTTGATTTTGTATAGTAAGTGGGACTGTGGCAAGGGGCACTCATAGCTACACACATGGGGTAAGTTTCCAGAGGAGTGATGGCTTTTCCATTTGTTTGTACACAGTGCTCTGAACGCACCGCAGCCCCATTGGAACAAACACTTCCTCCTCCAGCTTTCCACTTGGCGCCTGTCCTGTGGCCTCGCCCCTGCGCACGCACCGACACATTCTATCAGCCGGTCACCAGGATCGAAACCCGGTCACCTTTATGGCATATTTTTTTTCTCCCTAGTTCCGGTTCCTCCCAAATCTGTGACTTCTCTGATGATGAATAAAGATGGCTTCCTGGGAGGCATGTCCGTCAACACCGGCGAGGTATTTTGCTCGGTCCCGGGCCGTTTGTCTCTGCTCAGTTCAACTTCAAAGTACAAAGTAACTGTGGGAGAAGTTCAGAGACGGCTTTCGCCCCCCGAATGCCTCAATGCGTCTCTCCTCGGCGGCGTCCTCAGAAGGTAAAACCCCCAAATCGGTTTTTACGGGGTGAAGGAAGAGGGCGCTCCCGGAAACCAACATATAGCCCGGCGCAGTTGCCTAGCAACCGGGCGTCCAGCGCGCGGCCCCCCTTTCCTCCCCCCCACCTCCCGCCCCCAGCTGCGCGTGCGGAGAGCTACGGCCGCCACGTGCTGAGGGCAGCGCGCGCAAACGCCGCCGCCCCGGGACCCACGCGCCGTCAGCGCGCGCCGCCTCGCCCTCCCGCTGCGATCGGTGGCTGGAGCCTCCCACTATCCCTGCCCTGTGCCTGGCGCGGGACTCCTTCCCATCCCCGGGACACTTCGAGGGCGTTCTGTAGCCTGAGTGAAACTCAGAACCGACACACACTTATCTAAAACAGAAGTTTCATGGAATAAACCACTTTGTACCAGTAACGTACTGTGATACTTCTCTGGTTTGTTTTAAAGTATGTTTGGCGGCCGACTAAATCGGTCACTAGCCACCAAAGCATTGTTCCCTCGGCTTGAAAAATTCTGCACTAGACTTGCGACCTCTTGTCTTCAGTAAGAACACCGCCAATAATAACAATGGAATATTAACAGTTATCCCGTGGGGGCATTCAAATGGTCCTCAATATTGGAGGACCTTGTGAAAAATGGAGGAAGACTCCTTGTGAAAAATGGAGGAAGAGGTGGCTTTTATCTTAAGATTTTAAAGCCTCTCCCCAGATTCTCTGCCAGTGCCTGGACAAAGGACACTTTGGTAGTGTCTCTGATAGGAAGGTGACGCTGTAGGAGACGAACTTTTCAAGCTGGCCTATTTGGGGGGTTGAAAGTCCCTTTCTTTCCTAAAAGTGGCTGTGTGAACTGTACCACCAGGGAGGTCAGAGTAACTGGGTTTTTTCTTGTATTTTTGCCAAGACTTTAGCACATACAGGGAGAGATGAGGGAGGAAGTAAGGGGGTGACTCATGGATTTTTCTCACTTTGAATCCTTTTGCCGTGCTCTCCAAATGAGTCCTTTGAGTCCTGGAGTGTGGAAGTTTCTTTCACTCACCCCCTGGGCATTGAGTGTGTATAAAACTTGCTATGAGATTAAGTGAGATAATCAATACACAGTGCTTATCGCATAACTAAACTCCCTAAAGTGTTAGTTTAACTGTTATTGCGATTACCATCATCATGTTGGTTTCATGTTTCAGTCTTCCTTCCCCTTTTAACCCAACTCCATCTTACAGCAATTCTTGACCCCTTCCTTCCTCGAAAGGCCCACCTGTTTCAGCTAGTGCCTTCTCTCTGAACCACCCAGTTCTTTCCTTCTTTTCGGCAAGGTAGCGCTTGCCCAGTTTCTACTTACCAACTAGCTCCATTACGAGGAAAGAGCTTGTGTGTTTGCATGTGCAACTTCTACCTTTTCTGGACCCACAACCTACATCCTAATTATTCCCATCTGGTATCATTTTATTTTCTCACGAGATAAAAAAAAGACTCAATTTTTTTATGCTCTGTATTGCAGAAATTAAGCAAACCTCAGCAAACTATCAGCAAATAACCACAAGGAAAGGGGGAAAATGTGCTAACCTCAAGTTAAAACCTCTTCAAGCTCCACTGGGCTTTAGATTGCTAAGTCTAAACTTTGTTTCAGGAATACTCTGAGGTTAATCAGAATGTTAATTCTTGCAATTTCAGAGCCAAATCGAAAAATGGGGGGAGATCTTTGCGAGAAAGGCTAGAAAAAATCGGTTTGAATTTACCCGCGGGCAGGCGCAAAGCAGCAAATGTCACGTTACTCACCTCCCTGGTGGAAGGTAAGCAAGACGTGTGGCCATTTCACGAAGTGGCTGAGTTTAACTGTTGGCTGAAGGCTGACATTTTACACGTTTCATGATTAACTGGAAATCACTGCAATTGTTGTGCCCTTATGAGTCGAATGTCAAGAGGCTGCCTGAGAGAAGTTCAAAGGTCCTTTTACTTAGAGGGAACTGGCAATTGTAGAGAGGCCAAAGGACATGTGCAAGAGTCCCTAAGCTCTGGAGAGTGCTCAGGTCCAGACTCTAAGGCAGTGCAGAGGTCACTTGTACCACCATGTGCAGGAGACAGTGTGTGAAACTCCCTCTGTATGAATTCTCGCAAGAGTAACTCTGTAAGCAGCAATCCATTTTATATTCCTCTCCTTCCCAGGTTCTACCTCTGAATCGTCAGTAGTAGAAAGCACATTGCCTTTTTTCATAAGGAAACTATTATTGCACTCCTGACCCCTAATGGTTATTTTAAAACTCATGCCACTCCCAGGGTTCTATCTCCTGCTGATTACCTGGGACTTATTATTATTATTGAAATATGGCTTAATAAGGCCAATGACGCCTAGGAGAAAACAGGGTGCAGGGAGGTGCTGAGGAAACATGGAGGGGAGTCACGTATGATCTTCAGTGTAGATTCATCAATTGTGAATTAAAGGGCCATAATTATGACAGGCACATTCTAATTTGCTCATCATTTTGGGGTTGGGGATGATATTTATGGTATGTAATAAACAGGAACTTCTACACAGTTGAGAACAAGAGGATCTGCAGTTAATTTGTGGGACAGGGAAGGGATAGGAAATACAGCCAGATGGTCTTAATGAAGGAAGTTATAGAATTTTCTCTAGAGTCTAACATGTTGGTCTTGGTTTTTTCTTCTATTTTTATGGATGTGATATTATGACACTCCTGTGGGGAATTGGTTTTTGGAGGAGATCTTAGAATATGTAAGCAGCAACCATAAAGTCATCACATTTACAGGCATTGCACTTTGCCATCTTTAAGGCAGAGTTGCCTGGCCCAAACTTACCCTCTGGGGAAGCAGTTACCAAATTTCCAGATCACACTGATTAGCAGTTGATTCTCAGCCTGGGGGGTTTAGTTTTTGCCCTTCAGGGATTTGTTAGTATCACAATCCTCATTTTAAAAAGCAGTCAAGGTTATCTCTGCCTAAGACTTGAATTTGTGTGTAGAAGGAAGGAAACTGTAAAACTACTGAAGTTACAATAGTTAGTTGGCAATTTTCAGTTTTATGGATCTGGATCGTTGTAAGCACCATGCCTGAAGTCTTTTGTTGTTACTATGATAATGATGATTAAAAGTAAGTCATGCTCCTTAAAAATCACATAGCTATGGGATAATTCACCATATCTCTTTACCATGTTCAGGATCTTCCCTGGAACACCTAAGGCTGTGCATGAAGGGCTATTAGTGTTTTATTTGAAAGGTCTTCCACATAAGCTGAGGACTCAGATGTCCAGGTTTTCTATAGTTGCTGTGTCATCTTTCTGCAGTAGAAAGTTCTTGAGTAGGAGAATGATGACAGGAACCTCTGAGGAGAGACCTGAAACCTATCAGGGAACTGACAAAGAATACATATTTCATTGTTGGACAGAAACACTCATTCCTTATATGTTTCTTTAATATACATGGACATGTTCACACGTGGAATTGTTCGTATATATTTGTTATTAATAAGATATTTTTTCCTAATGCAACCATAGGAAATACAAAAGATAACACAAAAGATAGGAATACTTTTAAACTTTATTTAAAGCAGGTATAACAGGTGCTTTTTAAAAAGGGAAGGGGGAAATCTGGCTTGAATGTCTAGCCAACTGTCTAGGTGCAATTGTAAGGTGGCTCCTGAATATATCTGCCCTTAAGTGAAAGCATGGTGTGTAGGAGACCCAAAGCTTTTCAGGGGATGTCTAGCTAGGACTTGGCTAAAAGGATCATCAGAGAGAGGCTGGAAAGAGCAGCAGGAGCAAAGTTTATTCCATCAACTTTATGGCTTGAGAATCCTTTTTATCTGGACATCAGTCTCACCTTTGGTTTTGCCCCCAACAGCTGGCCTCTTCTATAAATAACAACAGTTGACCAGGGACCGTCTCCTGTCCTAGATGATCAGGGACTAGGTGCTGATTATTACCTCTACTCCCGTCTTTTCAGGAGAAGCTGTTCACTTAGCTCGGGATTTTGGGTATATTTGCGAAACAGAGTTTCCTGCTAAAGCTGTTTCTGAGTATTTGAACCGGCAGCACACGGACCCCAGTGACCTGCACTCCCGAAAGAATATGCTGCTCGCTACAAAGTGAGTATCCCAGACCCTCAGCCCTCCTCTCTGACTCCCACCCTGCTGCCTCCCCTCGCTTGGGAGGACAATGCAGACCTCATTTGTGGGGCTGGGAAGCAACTCAGTGGTCCAAGTAGCTTTTGCAGCCTGTGGATTGCTGGCTAGGATGCCCTCCCAGCTCCACCCTCTCTCTTCTCTCCCCCCATGCAAGTTGATTAAGGGCTGTGGGTTTGTCTTGATCTCCTCTATTACCAAGTTTCTGGGGGAGAATGGCTTTATTATTATGAATCCAGGCTTTTTACAGTTCTTATCCCCAACCCTGGGGATCCCAGGCAGGACTTTTCCGGGTCTTTCCTGGATCCAGATCTTCCCTGGATCCCTAGGTGCACATTTCTTCCTGGTTTCACATCTCCCGTCATAGGCACACTCAGGATGTCTATATGTCACCCACGTGTACCCATCTCCACCCGCAGCTCTAATTATTCTCTTTCCAACGTTGCTGTTTGGCATCTTCCACAGACGTAAAATTTACTACAATTCCAGAGGGGAAAATAGTAAATCTCTGGCTAAATTTAGGTCTAGAGCTCATTTGAACTTTTACAGTGGGTTTTCTATTTATTTGATTTACTCCTGTCTTTGGCTTCGGTGTCATATTGTTGGTGTTTTATGGCCGACTCAGGCCTGCAGTGGGCGGCGCTGTGCGCGTCCGCACGTTTCTCTCCAAGGCTCGGCCCAAACAGCGGCGCTCATTTATTTAGTGCTGGAGGACGCAGTTTGTTCCGTTGACAGCGTAATTTAAAGAAATATATGGAAGGCTGAAAAATCATTTGCTCAAATTTGTCCAGATGTTTTTGAGACGTGATTGGAATTTGATTGCCCCTTTCCGCAGGGTCAAAAAATATTAATGTCCCAGAACTTTAATTGCTTACAGACCCTGCTTTGGGCTTTGAAGATTTAGAATGTTTGACTCTGAGCATTTGTTCCCCCCAGTTCAGAATTTCTTTTTTGGCACTTTGGTAATGAGTACAAACTTAAGGACAGACTTTAACCATCTCTTTCTATGATCAAAACTTGGCTCTTGTCCTGTTTTTGAAAGTTTTTCTTCTGATGTACCAGCTAGCAGTATAATGGATCTGTTGCCCTCCTACCCCTTGTCCTGCTGTCTGGTGGTGGGGGACCTGTTGGTGCTTTATAAAAGAGTAAATGTACTTTGGGGGAAAATAAAACTAAAGTGTATAAATTAGATAATAGGATTTCACCCACCAACTCTTATTTCCCGAAGGAATCCTTGTAACTTCCTCCACCCCATCACTCCTTGAAGCCCTGTGGCTTCACTTAGGACAGCACTTCTTAACCTGGGGTGAGTATCAGAATCATCTGGGAAGCTTTTCCAAGGTATTTGTGGACCTAGCCCCAGGCCCTCTGAATTGGAATCATGGGGTAGAGGCATGGATACATGCATCTGAACCCCACAGGTGCTTCTGAGGTGCCTAAGAACTGCCCTATTTACTTCAGCACCCTCAGCACCGTAACCTATTTCTTCCTGGTTGTGAGGATGTAGATGTGCATTTTGAATGGAGTAACCAGTAGAGAGAGGGTAGAGAGATGCCTGTCAGTATTATCTAACCACCAGCCTTAAAACTAAAACCTTTTCACCTGCTGCAGGTGGGGGTGGGGGACGTAGTCTCTGTCTTGTTTAGCCATTACTCTTCCTGAGAGTAATCCCCCTGGCAAAGGATGCCCCAGGGTCACTGATAAGGGCCTCTGGGTAACTGCCTTGTTTACCTGTTGGCCAGGCCACGTGTTGCCAAGCGTCAGGCCACACTGGAGGTGAGGGTGGGGTGGGGAGGGACTGGGACTGGAGTTGTATAGACCCATGGACTGGTGGAAGCAGGTTGACAGGAGAAGTTTGCCAGTCTGTGAAAGGTCGTGGCCTTTGGGATGCCATGCCATTGGACCTTCTGGGCTAAAACCATCCTATATTAAGCCTCTTGTCCATCTCCTATATTAAAAATTTCTCAAATAAGCTCAATTCGTAGGCACACAGGATTTCTAAGGCTGAGAGTTTCCTCTAAATTGTAGTTGCCCTGAGGAAATAAAAACCTTCAACAAATAAAAGTCTACCCTCCCCAGTGTCTTACCCATCTACCTGTAGGTTTTATTTAAACAATGTAGGAATCCTTTTATATTGACAACAATCCTGTTGTACAAAGATTTTCAGTAGCCTGTACTTAAAAGAAAGGGAAAGGGGGGAAAATACCTTCCTTCCCAAATACTGCAGGTAAACAGATTTTTGCTTTGAATGGAATCAGCATTCTGTCCTGGAATAAACAGTTGCTTGCCCTGGGCCATGCAAGTCTCTGGCAATCTGCTTCTGTGCCAGGGACGGGCTTGTGGTTTAGGGGCCTAAATCTTTCAGGGCTTTTTGAGTCTGATCATCAAGAGGTTAGAGAGGCAGAGGAGAGAAGGGGGAAAGGGCTTAAAAAAAAATCTGCCAGGTAAGAGCCAAAAATGACTGAATAGTAAAGATCAAACGCTAAAGCCTAGCGGATTTCCCAAGCAGGGTTTAGGCGGTCCTGGAATGAAGGAGGAAAGACTGGATGTGGGGAGAAAGGCAAGGCTTTGGGCTGTAAGGGGTGCATAACTTCCCCACCCCCGCTTTCCTTCTCGTCCCAGCTGCTCTAGAAGGGAGAGTGCCGTGAAGGGAAACAGAGCGGAATCGTCCGCATTAGCCTCGCTCTCCGGCTCTATGGTGACCCGGCGCCTCTGGGCTAGTGTGCGCGTCTCCTTTCTAATGCCAATGACAACGACACCGAGAGTGATTTTTTATTCCTCTCCCACCTCTTTGCAGGCAACTTTGTAAAGAATTTACGGATCTGCTGGCGCAGGACCGGACGCCAATCGGGAACAGCAGACCTAGCCCTATCCTGGAGCCGGGGATCCAGAGCTGCCTCACGCACTTCAGCCTCATCACGCACGGCTTCGGAGCCCCGGCCATTTGCGCCGCACTCACGGCCCTGCAGAACTATCTCACCGAGGCGCTCAAAGGCATGGACAAGATGTTCTTGAACAACACCACCACTAACAGGCACACGTCTGGGGAAGGCCCAGGTAGTAAAACTGGCGACAAGGAGGAGAAACACAGGAAATGAAAAATTAAAAAAAAAAAAAAAGAAAGAAAGAAAGAAAAATGTTTTAAATACAAAAGGAAAACAGAAAAAAAATTAATTTTAGCTTTAAAATGTTGGATTGGCTTTGGAAGAATTAATTATATTAGGTAGAATACACATACAATCAAATTTTAAAAAAAGAGCTAAATAACTTTAAAAAAAAACTGAGGCTTACAACGGAGCAACAATATCGGTTCTCAGTGTCTATTTCAAGATACACTTGGAGACAAACGTCCGGATTTTCCACTTCGGTTCTTTCGAGCTTAGTAATACTGATAATAAAAGAAAATCATGATTTTCCCCCTTTGGAAAAATAAACATAAGACTAAACATGAGAAAACGCTAACTTATTGGAAGAAAATCGGAGAAACGTTGGTGTCAGTGCTTTGAGAGTTGGTTGACTGAGACGCACGAACTTTTTAATTTTTAATATTTTTTTAGGAAACTCTCGCAGTCCCCGCCCTTCCCCCTCACCTCACCCCTCTCCCAACCACCCTTTTCTATGTTGCCCTCCCTCCCTCAAGCTGTCACGGGAATTTTCCGGGATGAACATGAGTGTGGTTAGCCCCTTTGCGTTTGCCCCTCGGTTACCCCCGCCCCGCCCTGCGCCCTGCGTTGTTAACTCACCGGTGCCCAGCTCCCGTTGGCACCCTTCGGGGAGGGCGAGGGCGGGCGGGGCGGGAGGCCCGCCGTGGTGCCGGCGGTGGCTGCCGCTTGTGCGGGGGGGCCCCCCCGAGCAGAGAGGCTCCTGCGGCTGAGGAAAATCCGGATCAATAAGTTGATTCAGACTCATCATCAGTTCCTTTCAGAAATGTTACTAATTCCCAGCCTTACCAGCACCTGCATACAGAGAATCTTGCATTTGTTATGTTTGTGTCATCTACCAATTTTAAGAACAATAGTAAAAAAAAAAAAAAAAGCACAATATGAATACGTTGATTAGTATGTAATTCCTTCGGAGGGGTATGTACCATTTCATTCTCTTCTGTTTTCCAAAGCTTTGCCCGCATGGTTTATGAGCTTCTTCAAAGAGGACTTGGGCTTCCTACACAATCTATAAGGTACAGAGAAAAAAAAAAAAATCCGATCCTTTTTTAATCAAAGCCTGTGTGTCAGAATTCTGCAGGTGCACTTCTTTAAAGAAGCTCAAAGGGAATAATTTAGAAAGTGGCCAATAAGAAATTGAAGCAGCTTTGAGTCTAGTTGCTAACAGATACCTCAACACGGAATTCCAGGGGAGGGGGGAGCTGAAAATGAATTTTAGGGGAGAAAAGTAAGGGTTTGTGGAGTCCAAAAGCAATATTGCCCTGCCTTTGAAATAGATTCCATTTCCTTGGGCTCTTTGGTGATTGCTGTTTTAGCGGGTAAGGAAGCAGCTTTTCGAGTGGTCCTGGGCAAGAGGGTGGTGCAAGCTTCCGTGTTTCAGCAACAATTGTTTTCTACAAGATGCTTTCTGAATGAGGCATCACCCCCCCTTCCCAAGACGTGCACTCGTTTTGGCATATGATGGCAAAATAATGAATGCAAAGTGAAAGGAGATGTATTTCAGCTTTGAATTTTACCGTCTGTATACACTGGGACTATTATTCCCAGTGGATAAAGTTTCATGCATTTACTGTGTCTCATTCTGGCAGCCCAGCTCCTTTCTTGGGCTTCATCTGGGCATTATCGTGAAATAAGATCTGGAACCTATTGTCCCCACTCTCCCAAAAGCAGTGGGGAAATCCACCCCCAGTAGTCTAAATTTAGTGTTGATACACGCACCTCTTTATACAAAGTAGACCTTAGGACCTTTGCAACATCCCTGGAAGTTAAAGATCCAGATGTCTGTTCTTCAGGATTCACAGTTAGAATCCACTGGGACTCTCAGTTCTGCCGCCCCAAAGGGCTTTGGCCTTGGGGGTGGGGGGGTAGGTTGGAGGATTGGGCTTTAGGCACCTGCTGAGAGCTTTGCGCTGACACTTTCATAGGGAAGGGAGTTAGGGAGCAGGTTTTAGGTCACCTGGAAGGTCCAAGCAACGGTTACTGTCACTCCCCAGCCCAACTACCGCTAGCTCCTTTGGGGACCTCTGGGTGTGCAGGGCTCAGCCCCAGACCGGGTGAAATACAAAGGCCGGGAACTAACCCCTATGGAGAGTGTAGACACTCCATCTCTCCCCAGCTCAGAAGCCTGCGCCTTTGTCCGAGGGCCTGGCCGCTTGCATTATATGTATTCTGGTTGCAAAAGGCCAGGAGAAACCACACTGAAAACCATCGTCTCCTTTCCTTGCAGGGCAACGCGCCCCACGCGTGTGACGTTCGAGAGACGCGATGGACGCGCCTTGCTCTTACTGTGCAGGTCCTGAGAGCGTGTGGGCCACTGACGCCCAGTCGTGTTGAGGACATAGAATCAGCCGCTGGAGGGGCCGCGGGCCGCGCGGGCCCTTTTCGCTCTCGGTCTCACCCTAAGGGCTAAGGCGACCGAGAAAGCCCCATTCTCCAGTAGGTAATGGGGCGGCGCCACGGGGCAGCAGGCGGGGAGGGGTCTCAGCGCTGCCTATGCCCTTTGCTACCAGCGGCCGCTCCGGGCACTTGCTCCCCGGAGGCAAGTGGCCTAGAAATGTCCAGGGAATCGGAAGCTTCCCCCGCCTTTGCCAGGATGAAAACTCTCCCCCTCCTCACGCTCCTAAAGGCGGGTGATGGGATAGGAATTGTGCTCTTTGGCTATGCAGGCCCCCTTCAACTCCCTTCACCCTCATTTGTGTGTTCCTCCGCGCCCCCGCTAAGTAGAGCCCTTTGCGCCTCCCCTGCCCTCCTCCCCGCGTGGAGAGAGCTCACTGCCCCCTCTCCCTCCCTCCCTTCTCCTTTTTAGGTACGACCCCCACCCCTTTGCTTTCGTTAGCCAGGCCCACTACGTTTATCTGATAATTGAGTTATTAAAAGATTTGGTTTCCTTGGGCCCATAAATCAATAAACAGTAGGATTAACGCAAGAGTTTGCCTTTTAAGTCAAGGGAAACGTTTAAAACAAGCTCTTCTGAGTTTTGTTTTCAAACCAAACAGGTGAGTTGCAGCTCTTCCTCCACCCCTGCACTCTTTAGACAGCCGCGTGCCCCCCTCCCAAAAGCTCAGTCCCAAACCAACATAGCTAAAGATAGAAAAAAGGAGTCAGGATGTGGCAGCGTTGCCTTAACACTTTCCACTCTGCAAGTTCCTTTGGAGTTTCCAGAGGTCGCCTGACCATTCTCTGTCCGACCCAGCCTCCCCTTACAGGTATTATGGGTCTCAGGGGAGAAACAAAACAAAACAAACAAAAACAAAACGAACAAAAAAACGGCGGGGGAGCTGTCCAGGAAAGTATTCCACCATCAAAACGATCTTTAATTTTTCCCTTAAACTGGGAAGTAACTTTCTCTCACCACCCCCACCCCCAAAATTATCTTCCATTTTCTTTCCTTCTCTCTGGCTCCACATCCTTAGCTTTCTCCACCCCCACATAAAGAACCGAAGAGGCTTTCAAAGACCTGGCTGTTTTATTTTCTTTGGCCAAGGAAACCACTTTCTCTCAAGCAATTATTTCATATCCTATGAAAACTTTGGTTGAATGGAAAACCTGAAGCCTCGGACTTATCTACACACTGTTCCTCTGGTACAAAGCCTTACTTAAAAGGGCAACTCCTTCTTACTTAGAGTGTTTATAGAGAATTTGTCATCACATCTGATATCCTGTATGCGTAATACATTATGTGGAAAGGAAATAATAACCTTAAACCATCTGATGTTGCCTCAAGAGCCCAAACAGTGTTTCCCCTCCTGTGCCAATATATGTTAAATTACCGGGGTAAAAAAGAGAAAGAAAGAAAGAAGAGTAAGAAGAAATATCAAAATTCATTTTTGTTTTCTTTCAAAAGGTGGAATGAACACTATTCTTTAAATGCCAAAATTGACTCCACTGTTGAGTTGGTCTCTAATTCACTAACATTGTTTTTGCCACACAATCGAGAAATATCAATCTATTGGCTCTTCAGAAGAAGAGCTCTGGAGGGTATCCATGTTAAGTTTGTATATATTTATTTATGCTTAATTTAATGGGAATGTGTAAATATGGCAAGTAGTTTGGGATTATTTATCTGTGAATCTATACCTCTGTGAATGGGTGGTTAAAAAAAAAGTAAAAAAAAAACCCAAAAAAATAGCTTGCCCCTAGGTAGAATCCTATCTGAATTTTTCTGTTCTTTATAGACGAGCTGTTATGGTAATGGGTAGAAATTGGTTTATTGTCCAGTGTTGATCTGATTTACACAAATAAAAAGACTGTTGTGTTTTTGTTGTGTTTTCATCTTCAGTTTCTTGAATATGGACATTGTTTAATTCTACAGACAGAAAAAGTATAGCCAAGAATTTTTTTTTTCTTTTTGTCCCCTCTCACTTGAAACACAGGCAATGTTTTCGTTACAGCATAAATACAATAAATTTTGCTTCTTAGAAAAACTGACACTTTGTTTTCACTAGGAGGTGTTTTTTATTTTCTTAATTCCAAGTTGACACTCTTTTATTTCGAACTAGATTTTCAATAAAAGCTCATGTTAACTGCATCTCTTGGTTTATTTTGCCCTTTAAAAAATGAGGCGTCAAATTTACTTCCCAGGCAACTAAAACACTCTGTGTCCCAGTAACTAAAGGGCTCTGGTTACAAGTCAAAGATGATGCTCCCCTCCCACTGCTAATGGGATAGCATTCTGGCATGGTGTTCCTTGGAGGAAATGGCGCAGGAGATGCCCACAGGGCCAGGTATGGGCTCCTGCACCCGACACCTTGGGATTTGGAGGAGTTAACTGTCTTATTTCAGGATTGAACCCAACCCTGACCTCACCAGCTGTGCAAAGCCCTCCATAAACAAATGAGGAACAGCTCCTTTGACCCAGAGGAGGAAAAAGGCATAGTTGTCTTAGGAAGTTAGTTCTTACCTTGGGCTCAGAGGCTGCCTAGAGAAGCCAGAGTTTTTCTCATTTGGGTTAATGGGCTGCAGCCCAGCCCTAATGGGCTGCAGTGATCAAACATCTTCTCAATCTGTATTTCATCCCAAGGCTAGGGTGTCTTCCCTAAGGCAAGGAACGTAAAGTCATCCAAGATGTTACACAGTCTGGACAAGTCACTGTTTCTCTTTGGACCTCAAGGTCTTTATCTGAAAAATGTGGGTCTCCTAGGGTCCTTTCCAACATCAATATTGCCTAGTTTAATTACAAAAAGCAGAAACAGTAATGTGTATATACATTTAAGGATAATCAGCAAAGTCAAATCGTGGTAACTCCAGATTATAAGAGTACTTAGCATATAGTTGGTGCTCAGTTAATTAATTAATAATATGCCTCCCATATCAATTTTCTGTTTTTCAGGTGAATCATTCCCAGTTGGACTTCCCTATAGGGAAAGACAGAAGGGACAATGGATCTGCTTTATGTGAGATTTTCCACTTCTTGCCTTCCTTATTAACTAAAGAAAGGTGGGGAGGGTATCATGGCTAGAACTATAAATGACTAAATCAAGACCCCACCCCCCCCCCCCAAAAAAAAGGAAGGGAAGTAGAAGGATGGAAAGAATTGCAAAGGAAATGTGATTAAGAGGGCATGCAATCCATTTATCTATAATGAAAATAGGTGTATGTATTTGTCTCTGGCTCAACTATATTACAGAGTTTCCTTTTCATTTGCTTTTTGGAGAGCGAGAGCTTGGTTACCACTGGGATTATACAAAGTGGGTGGTGAGTAATTTCCCTTTCCTATAGCAAATTTTCCTACAGAAGTGTTACCTCCAACTCTGGAGAAACAGACCTGCCTGCCATCTATTATCCTATAGGTAAATTCCAAACCCCGCCCCCCCCTTCCTACCACCATTTGACAAGGAGAATATGTATCCCAGACAATCATCTTTGCTAGGTAAAACCCAGGATCTTGAATGTCTCAAATGCGAGAAAAGAATTAGAAGGCATGGAAGGAAGAACTGGAAAGAGAAGGAAAGGAGTAGGAAGCCTGAGACGGCCTTGTCTAACAAAATGGCCTGTCACAGCTTCCCACTCCCTTTGTTACTGTTTTACCAAGCTGCGGAGGGAGTATGGAAAGCCGCAGCTGGAACCGCTAGGTCCTGGATCCTGACCACAAGCCCAGCACAGGGACCCTAGGTAACTTGGAGAAAGTGTCCCTGTCCACCCCACCCCTCCCTGCCAGGAGGCAGCCAGCCCATTTGAGCGGCTTAGAGTGCCCCAGAAGCCCACCTGCCCGCCGGTATTAGAGGCTTAAGGGCCCTGATTAAAAATAATGCTAGGAGGAAGACGATTACTTTTTTATGAGGCCACATTCTTTTCCTTCGTTTGCAAATAACAGCCCCGTGGGGTCCCTGCCCTGGGACCCGGGGGCAGCCACAGCTTAGAGCCACTAGAGAGATGCTGGCCCGAAGGGATGTGTCCCTTCCCGAGGCTGCTCACGACTCCCGACGCAAGCTGCCTTCCATGCTTGGACTTTGAGGGCGGTTGTCTGTCATGTAGAAGCCTCAGAAATTAAACGCGCAGCTCACAAGTCCATTAATTTTAGCTTCCCATTAATCTATTTATAAGTGAGCCAGCGCTGGCTCTATAAATACAGTCCTATAAAATTGAACTCCTTCCCATAAATCTTCCAAGTTGTTTATTTACATGTATTCCCTCGCCATCTAACGAGCCTCGTTTAAACTGGGGGAAGATTCAGGCTGACTTGACCCGCGATGGGGTGTGGTTTTCCGCCTGCCCCAGCTTTCTCGCTGGAAATGTGGGCTCTCGGGGAAGGAAGGAAATGCATGGAGACGGAGGGGGTGGGGTGGAAAAAGGACGGCGAAAACTCATTTTTCCTTCTTGACTTTGTTTCCTTGTTTCTATCCCAAATTCACGCTCTCCATATTTCCCATCACAAGCTCCACGTTGATTTATATCGTCATAAACAGCATTCTTGAGACTATAGCTTCTTTTATAGCTTGGGGTGAGCTCCTTTTTCACTTCCCTAGCAGCCACTACTTTTAAATCAGGGCTCGTAAATAACCCCGTCGCTTCTTTAGGATGAGGTCAGTCAAACGTCTCCTCCGGTCCACTTTCTTGCTTGGATCCCTCCGTGCCCTCCCCCAGCTCACTCTAGTTGGCACACTCCCACCGCCTTTCAGGCACGTTTGCAGAACGCAGCCGCGCACAGCAACGTGGAGGCTGGGCACCACCAGCGCGGTGACACTGACACCCCAGCAAGGTGTCTGGTAAGCCTGTACCACGCGTGCGCCGCTCCTGCCTCCGCCGAGCCCACGCACACAGAGCGGCTGGCCGAGTCTAGGCACGCTCTCCCGGTGGCAGGGCAGCGCGTCAAGAAGCGCGCACGCGCGGTTGCACGCGCACGCGCACGCGCCGCGGCGCCCCAGGGTGCGACTCCAGCCCCAGCTTCTGCCCGGGACAGGGCACGAGCTTGAAAAGGTTTTTGCTGTGAGCCTTTGGAACCGAGGCAGCGAGTTTGCAAAATCGGCTGCAGTGTAGGCAACGGTGTGTGTGTGTGTCTGTGTGTGTATGTGGTTACGTTCATATGGAGGGAGCAGTTTTGTCACAGAAGTTCAATACGTTCCACGTTGGTCACAAGCTATCAAGGTCAGGCGGCGATTTTTGCCCACCTGTTCGAAACTTATTGGTTCTCACCACCCTGCTTCTTTTCGCTTTTTCTCTGCTGTCTGAAGGGCTGCATCCTTCTGGAACTGATTCAGGCGAGAGGCGTCCAGACCCGAGTAGGGGTCACACCTGCTGCTGGGAGAGGCCTCTGCATAAAAATGCTGTTTAAAAATTTTAAAAAGCAGTACAATAGCCAATGGACTTAGCAAAGCGTGACTTGCCCAGACCGCACGGAGGGCAGCTCCAGCAGTCATCTGTGACTCACCCACCAGCTAACGTCCTGGACGTGCCTGTTAGTGGAGATATTAGCCAACATTTCTAGGATGTGGCTGTCGGATGTCATTAGCCAATGCACTTAGCTGGGGGGGGGGGGGGGCGCCGGTGTGTGTGTGCATGGCCACGGCTTATAAGTGTGGAAAACTTGGGAGATCAGTATGCCCTCTGTAACAGTCAAATGTTGCTTCTTGTAGGGAAATTTATCAAATGACCAGAGAAAAGCTGACACAAAAACAGTGAGGTATATAGACATGGGAAGGGGAGCTTCTTTGGGAAGGAGACTGGGCGTGAGAATCTTTCTGGGGTGGAAACTTGACCCAGGTCAGACCTGTATACTATGTAGACTGAAGTGCAGGAGGATCTAGTCAACCTAATGAGTTCTAGTGCTCACTATGTGAACCATCGAGTCCTGAGCGCTAGAACCTGGCATCTAGCTGCTCAGTTAGAGCCTGGGCAGCTTGGGAACACCTGATTACGGAAGGACTGGTGGCTGTTTAAGTGGGAAAAGCACGTGCGACCCTAATCTGAGTTTCCAAGGATAGGATGTTAGAGTTTCTACACAGCGGTGGTTTTTACTGCTGAAATGTCGACCATTCTAGGTTTGGAGAGGGGCCAGGAGGGGTTATACAAAATGGCTGGGAAAATCACAGTCAAGACAAAGAAAACAAGCATAAAACTCATCCAAACCTCAGTGTTCTATCAGCACCACTACCACAACCCCCCAGCCCCCAAATGAAGGAGAAGGAGAAACAGAAGAAGAATCAGCAGCAGCCAGCGCTTTGAGATCAAAGTATTAATCTTGGACCAGGATGGATTTTGTGTACATGTTAGCTAACTTTATAAATGATTCTGCAAGGAAACTAGGTGAGAGACCTTTCTTGGGGGGGGGGGGTAGGGTGGGTTACAGTTAAGACTATTTATAGACACACACACTATTACAATATGGGAATTTCCCAAGAACTGGACTAAAGAAAACAGCCTAAACAAAACAACATTTACCAATGTGAATTTTCTTTGCCACGAGAGTCCCATGTGTTGGAAAGATTTAATCTCATGTCTTAGGTTTTAGGGATGTTGTTTTCAAGATAGAATTTTTTGGTCAGAGATTCCTAAAGATAGGACACTTCCAAAAGTTAAGGCAGAAGCCAATTTATTTTCAATGTGTTGCTTCACACACTTACCCTTTTGTTGTCTTTAAGAAGCAGGGGGCATAGGCCCAAGCCCCATCAACAAAATGGGCCCACTGAGTGATTCATTCACTTTTATGTTCAATTTAAATATTCTTTTCTTTTTCAAAAAATAAGGGCCTTTGGGGCACCTGGGTGGCTCAGTCAGTTGAGTCTCCGACTTCAGCTCAGGTCATGATCTCACAGTTTGAGCCTTGCATTGGACTCTCTCCTGTCAGAGCAGAGACTGCTTCTGATCCTCTGTCTCCGTCTCTCTACCCCTCCCCTACTTGGGATCTCTCTCTCAAAAAAAAAAAAAAAAAAAAAAAAAAGAAAAAATAAGGCCCCTTCAAGACAATGGGGCCAATTAATACAAAGAAGGATCAAGCTGATCTGGGTCTCTGTGACCTTTTACCCTTCTTCTAATCCTCAATAGTGAACATCTGTGTTTGGCGGCCAATGTCTGAAAGTAATAAAGACAATTAGAACATTTTATTTTTTCTTGGGGGAGAGGGGTTTGGTTGTCCGTGTGAAGAGGTTAAAACCTTGTCTATGACACTGTTTTGCAGGATAAAACAAGGGGAAATATCAGCCACTAGGCCTTACTGCTCGATAGGCCCTGAGGAAGTGAGCATAGTAATTACCGAAACTGAAGTTATAGGTAATTCATATTTCTCCTTTGTTTCTCACTCTGTGGGCAATTTATTTTTTATTTTTAAAAATTTTTAAAGTTTATTGATTTATTTTGAGAGAGACAGAAACAGTGTGAGTCAGGGAGGGGCAGAGAGAGAGAAAAGAGAGAATCTCAAGCAGGCTCCACAATGCCAGCGCAGGGCCCGATGTGGGGCTTGAACCCATGAGCCAAGAGGTCATGACCTGAGCTGAAACCAAGAATTAGACACTTAACTGACTGAGCCACCCAGGTGCCCCTGTGGGCAATTTTTAAAGATAATCCTATCGTTTGTCAACTTAGCATGAAAAGAAAATAATGTCCACCTGTCTCTAGCCTTGTTCTGAGTTTACTTCCAGTTGTGAGCACAGTTCAGTTAGGTTCTTGAATGTATACATGCTCCCTCTCCCACCCCTTTTGTGAAGACTCTTCTCTCTCTTCCACCTAAGAACAAACTAGCATAAAGCCAAACCCAAACAACTCGACAGAACACAAACACCCACCACATGTTAATTAGTTGAAAAGCATTTTAGCTTTTGGTGTGTAAAACTGTGAAATCCACCAATCTTGAGGCCATTAGACAGGGTCAAAAAGTTCTGAAAGAATAAGGTATTCTAGAGATAATCAGAGAAATTTATCTCCAAACAGATGTCAGCGGTGAAAGCAGGTGTTGGTTTTCTTTGTATGAGCTGTCCTCTTGGCATTCTGCTGTGGGTTTTTGATGATCTAAAGGTTGCTTCCTATGAAAGACATATATCTGATCTTGAAGGAGCAAACCTTTTATAGCATCCATGCGTGAAACTACATCACAGTTTAAAACTCTTGGGTGAAGTTGAAGTTCAAAAGTGACTATATCATAGAGTATATTATATATAGACTATTATATATTATATGTCATATACGTGTCTCCTGGAAGCTCAGTTGCAGTGAAGCTTTTTTTAAATGGAGATCATTTGGAAACATTTTTAATGTTCTAAAATCTGTAAAAGGGTGTGTATTTAAGAACCAGAACATGGAACTTTAAAATGAGGGTAGAGTTTTCCTGCGTGGCTTCTCTGCATATCATCACTCTGATGTGTACGCAGAAACATGAGTTTGTGGTTGAATTGTTCTACATTTAATCACATATGTGCATAGGCACACACAGAAGACTGTTTTCATTCACCATTTCTCCTTGATGTTAAACATGTGTTGGGAATTTTGGAACTCTGGCTTCTCTAGATCGTATTTGTGACTTTGTTCTTACACATGCAGTTTAGAAACCTACAAGGTGATAACTAGGTTATTCTTCCTCTCTCTCTTTTTTTTTTGCCGTTAATAACTCCGTCCTTCTTCCTTTTCTCTCCCCCACTGGTTTCACCCCTCCCCAGCATTCTGTCAAGCAATAGGCTGTAAAATAGTTATCCAGACCAGCAGCCAGGCAAGTGCCGTTTGAGAGTAATTTCTGCCCCAAGCATTTAGCCCAGGGCAAAGCAAGCGTGCTCTCTAACTGATCAACCTGGATATTTCATTATTCATTAATTTACTGTTTAACCAAATCCCACTCATTATCAGAGGCAACGCTTGGCAGAGCCCAGCGAACAGTAGCAGTTGGTGTCAGGCGTGGAGAATTGGCCCATTTGATCCTGGGCTGTTTTATTATTCAACACCACTGACTGAGAAAAAGGTCCATGAATAATAAAGAGCCAAAGCGTGTTTGAACTGAGAAGCATGACACAGCCTTACAAAACAGCAGTTAGAAAATTAAAGGCAAGGTGGCCCAGACTTTGCATTTTTTATCTTGGCTGTGGGCACAGACATTTATATCCCTACATTGTTTTCAGTGATTTTTTTTTTTTTTTTAAGTCCTTAAGACAGAGGCATTGGTTTCAGTCAGCCTCACGCTTTCAAAACAGACCATTGAAGAACTCAGGAGCAAACTTACACAGCAAGAAACAAACATGCCTCCAGATGGGAACTTGAAAATGTAATTTCTAACCTTATAATCAGTTAAGTCCTTTGTGGCCTTTCCCAGCTATGGGGAAGATTTGGGTGATTTTAATTCTCCTTTGGACCTGCCATGATTCATACCCTGTTTAGTTTAATAATATAATTCGTGATGCTGATCAAACACATATTAAATTCCTTTTCTGTCCAACTGGTTCCTTGACAAGACTTTGGTTCCATGAGTACCTGGCCACAAAGATCACATAGCAAGGGTTTTAGAGATCCTATAGGTGATATCTAAATTCTTGTTCATATGGGAGAAGGGCCTATGAAATATATAGGGATGAAAGGAAGAGTTTATGCTCCCTCAGAAGCACCCTTTTTGAGCTTACAGAGGCAGTAGTGGTCAAGAATTCTTTCAGGCTCTGTTAGGTCTGTAAATGCACAGTTGAATGCACTTGTTGGATCCATTGGTGGTGGCTTAAAAGTATGACTGCCTTTCTCACTACCTGTCCTGTCATATATGTAATCCTTTTTACTCATTGATTTATAGTCTTTGGAAAAGCATGATGAGATCTAAAACAGTCATGATTATAGTAACTTTTGTATGGTATAGTAGACTAGTAACCCCTTCACTTCACCCACACACAGCCATTCTTATGCAGTGAAATAGAGCACAGGGGGGGTGGCTCTTCCATTTAGATGAGCAATAGCTGTGTAGGAAAAAGTTTCTTGAGACACGTAAAGTCCATGGTGCTAAGATGACACATAAAAGACTATCCAGAGATGTTGATGGTGAGTCAAACTTCGAGTGATTTTTTTTCTTCTTTAATATTAGAATCAGTAAACAAAGTTTGAAAACACTAGGGGGAGGCTTGGCTTTTTCTTTCCTCAGGATATTCTCTTGCCTGCCTGGGATGCATTTGGGAACTGTTGTTAATATGTTGGATTTAAAGCAGGACAGGATGTTAACATGGAAAAAGTTCTTTTAACATCATCAACCTGAACAATTCATTTTACAGATGTTTAGAGAATGACTCATCCAATCTTATATATGTAGCTCCTGGTGGAACCACAATTAGTTCCAAAGTATTTTTCTGGTATAGGAGGTCTTAGGACTTTGGTTGTTGTTTTTTTTTTTTTTTTCTAGATGAGATTGTTGAATTTTTTCTACATGTATTCTAGTACTTTTGAAGAAGAGGCCTTAAAAACATTCTGATCCCATACAACTGAGATACGGTATTTTGAAGAACACATCTCTTACAATGGATGTTCTTTGGGTATTGCAATTTTTGCCATTATTTATAAGAAGAGGGTGAAAATTGTTCTTCCAACTTAGTTGGGATTGGAGGGTCAGGATAATAAGATAAAGAACGACATTGTTTTCCTTCCTAATGTGGTGGACCGGTTGTTCACTTTTAAATGAAAGTGATGTAAGTGTGAACATGATTGAAACTTATGACAAAGTTAATGCCTTGACTTCTCAGATCATACCAGCTCTTGTTAAATCATAAAACCACACACCCTTGAGTATGACCACATATAAAGGCCTCCCCAAGTGAAGAAATTAGGCAATATCAGGCAATTCATCCACTTGAGAATCACAAGTTTCCTGTTCTCCGTTTTCTTTCTTTTTTTTTTTTTTTTTTAACGTTTACTTATTTTTTTTTTTTTAAATTTTTTTTTCAACGTTTTTTATTTATTTTTGGGACAGAGAGAGACAGAGCATGAACGGGGGAGGGGCAGAGAGAGAGGGAGACACAGAATCGGAAACAGGCTCCAGGCTCCGAGCCATCAGCCCAGAGCCTGACGCGGGGCTCGAACTCACGGACCGCGAGATCGTGACCTGGCTGAAGTCGGACGCTTAACCGACTGCGCCACCCAGGCGCCCCTAACGTTTACTTATTTTTGAGACAGAGAGAGACAGAGCCTGAACAGGGGAGGGGCAGAGAGAGAGGGAGACACAGAATCCGAAACAGGCTCCAGGCTCTGAGCTGTCAGCACAGAGCCCGACGCGGGGCTCAAACTCACGACCGTGAGATCATGACCTGAGCCGAAGTCGGACACTTAACCGACCAAGCCACCCAGGCGCCCCTCTCCCTTTTCTTTCTTGAGATATTGAATCTTACTCTCTAGTGAATTGTATTTAGGACACTTAAGACTCACTGATGCCCCTTTAGGTCCTTGGCATTTAGAACTTCAGAGGGTCTGGAAAAGCAGTCTATGGGAGGAGCTGGTCTTCATAGTCCCTGAAGAGGAGACCCTGTTTGAAATTTGGAAACAGAAGAAATCTTAGCGTTTTTCTGGGCTCAATGGATCATAGGGATAAACAGGCCTGGTATAAATATCACCTTATCTAAGAAAAATTTCTTTCCTAACTCCTTTACCTCCTGTTATAGTCTTCAGCTTCTCTTTCCATGGTTGTTTACCCTGGCTGCACATTAAAGTCACCTAGAGAGAGTTTTTAAAAATACTGATGTCCAAGCTCCACCCCCTGATGTATTTGATCTGAGATACTGGCATTGCTTCAGAAGATCTCCAGGTGATTCTAATGTTCAACTAGGATAACAAATCAATGCTTTATGTTCTCAGAGAACTTTCCTCCAAATATGGCACCTACCACATTATCTTATTATAAAAGTTTCTCTCTGCCCACCTTATATTATAGTTTTTAAGTGTAAAGACCATGTAATCAACTTACATAAAACATGGTATACAGTAGTTGCTAAATCATCCAATAGCTTTTATTAGGCAGTTATTAAGTTGTAGGATTTGAGGATAAATCAGTAACAAGATAGATCTGGTCTTTTACTTTGTGAAATTTACAGTCTTTTGTTCTTGAAGGCAAGTATGTTGATTCCACATTTGTGAATCTCTCTAGGATTAGCTGATAGCTGGCCAAGAGACATCTTAGTACAGCAGGTTATTGTTGGGTGCCTCCTATGTGCTAGCCATTATGCTAGGTCCTGGCTACATTACAGTAGATGAGCCAGGCTGCAGAGGCTTAGTTTAGGCACGCTGTTGTATATTCTCTTTATATTGGCCCATCTTGTGTGTCCTAAACTCTGTATACCTGTAAGATTTTCACTTACCTATATAATGAACCTCAGATTTTTAAAATCTAAAAGAATTCTACAAATTGCTAAAATACCTATGGTTTCAATCCCTAATGCTGCACTGTAGGTGGTAAATAGAATGAGTAGGTGTTTGCGTCAATTTCCTTTACTGTAGTTTTGCTCCAAGCCAGGACATAATATATTTTTCAGATAATAATGAATTTGAACTTTATATCTGGATATCTTAATATGGTATGCCTCATTAACATTTCCTTCTAAATCAAAGATAAGTATAATTATGTAGATAAAATATTTGTATTTGCATTTATGCAAATGATTCATTTATGAGGTATTTTCATTAATTTAAGTAACAACATTTAATTTGGGTTTGCAACAAGTCTGAGATGTAAGATAGGTACTAAAACACCTCTCTTTGTTTTACAGGTAGGAAACTTAAGCTCAGGTTGAGAAACCAAGTTCACCTTGCAGGAATGTGGCAGAGTGTAAGTTCCATGCTCTTTCTATCATTCCATACTGGTATACTTAATGTAAGCATGTATCCATACATGCAACAGAAGTGCACAAATACTTTTTCATAGTATTTAAAATGCAAAAACAATAAAGCTAGCATATATGTATAATAGCATGATATATATTTTAATAGCTTACTAATTTACATCAACTGGACAAAAATGTGCATACATTTGTAAGAAGTTTGAACTACAGAATATTTTAAAAGGATGCAGCATTACCTCTTTCAAGTATATAGAAGTGGACCCGCAATAATTAAATCTTCCTTTTAGAAGTCCTTAGAGTGCTAACTTTGATTAATACATAAGATTGCTTTGTAATTATACTCTCAATTATTTGTATGTAAATGGGTGTTCCCCGAGTGCTTGAGGATACTGAAAACAGTGTATTCTCTTAAACAGTTTATATACTCTCTCTGTAATCTTTATTTACACTAGCAATTTGTTCAGCAAGTCTTTTCTCTGTTGATATGATAAAGACAAACTTCACTCAGCCAGATCTTTGTTAGATCAGAAATTCTGATTTAAGTGAGTCTGAATTAATAAGTTTTACTTTATTTGCAATGTAATAAGTTTTCTACCACGTATCCGCCTTTACATACACGTATAACCTTATTAATATGTTTTTATACATTTAAAAATATTCTCAGAGTTAATGCCTTGATTTATCAATGAACCTGAGATGTTTCAAATTATTTTATAGCTTCTTAGTATAGATTTGCCTTAGTCCATCTGTAGTAGTGGAGGAAAAATTCTGTTTCCTTAAGTCCTTTTATGAGGGTGCCAAAAGGTATAAAAATATGAAGCCATTTAATAGCCAGCCTCTTTGAAAGTACCAAGCACACACAGTGTGCATGCTAAGTTTAATCATACTGATGGATTTACATGTAATGTCTCAATTCCAGACGCCCTCATTAGTGCAGTCAATCTTGAAGTTCTCCCCGGTGAGTGAGGGGTGAAGGTGACTTCAACACCCTGTGAGAAGTTGGCGGGATGTTGCCAACACCCAGAAAAAGACAGTGGGAAAAAGCTCTACCATATGAGGCTATAATCCTAGCTGTGGTCAATGTGTTGAAAGCTTTATATTTCCTGACCACAGGATCTTTCTATAAAATGAACAGGGAGGAGGGATATTCCCAGGATTAGCCAGCTGGCTATTTCTATATGCTTATTAAAATTTCTGGAAGAAATGGTGGTGCCTTTTAACTCTTTAAAAATATATCTGCTTGGGAAATCATAAGCTTCTCCCTCATCCAAACTATGTAGTACAAGAGGATTGGATAAAATAGCTTCAAACTTAAATTTTGCAGCAAAAAAAAAAAAATGAGAATATAGAAAATGGTGGTAAAAACAGCAGTGGTAGCAGAAGCAGGGAGAGAATCCAGATGTCACCTTCATAGGAAATCTTTTTCTGCTCTAAGGACCCGCAGGTCAGGCTTTTTAATTTTGGACAAAACACAGTTTCATTCTGTCCCATGCAGGGTACAGGGATAGCCTCATCTTTTAGAGGCTGCATTTGGAACCTGCTGCCTCTTTGTATTCAATATCCACATGCTATTCCTCTAGCTTGCTGAGCGAATCCCTGCACAATAGTGGCATTAAGGAAAGCAAAGCACAGGCAATGCATTTGGCTCTTTCTTTGGGAAGAAAAACAAGCAACTTAACACTTAGCATTCATTAAAAACACTGGGTCATCATGTATACTATTGAAGTAGCAGGACAGTTGAGTCCATTGTATAAGAAGTCCTCAGGGTTTTTAGTCAGAACTGTGTGACCAAGGGGTATTCTATATTATAGTTCTTCCTCTTCTTCTTCCTCCTTTTCCTTCTCTTCCTCCTCTTTTCTCCCTCTCCTGCTCCTCCTTCTTCTTTGAGAGAGACTTAGTAAATAAAGCTAAGATGTGCTGTCCCTCTCCCTTTCTTTCCCTTCCTCCCCAACTTTATATATAGATATAAATATACATGAAAATAGATACATAGATACAGGTATATAAAATGCTCTTCTCCATTTCATTCTTCCTCTTCTCCTTTAAATAGAATCACTGAGCTAACTAAATCTTCATTTTCAGTTGTAGGGATCCCAAGATATACGTAGAGGAAACCCAATGTACTCCTAGTATCTTGAAATTTTATTATTCCAGTTGAGACACTTTTTCTTCTAACCTTCAGAACCAATGCATAACCATGGCTATTAGATTGGGACTTTAAACAAACTCAAAGGCAAATCTTCTGTTGAAAAGAATAATGAAAACAATAGTTTATGTTTGTTTAGCTTTTTACACTTTATAGTGGGCCTTCACCTATTCTGTTTTACTCAGTCTCACCCAATTTCTCTGAAATATTGTGGAACTCATAGACTTGGTTGAATAAAGGGAGGTTGGAAAGTTAATAGGTTTGTCCAGTAGCAAGGAATGAAGAGATTCTCAGCTGATTCTTTGGAAGTCTTCTAACTGGCAACAGATATCCTGCTACACTAGAGTCCTCTAAATTGTAACAGAAAATACACACATAAATTTGACTATAATAATTTAGGTGAATAGTGAAATAATGAATTAGATGACTTATAAGTGTGTGTGTGTGTGTGTGTGTGTGTGTGTGTGTGTGTGTGTGTGTTTGCACTTATCTAGTTCCTAAGGCGGGCATTGTATGTCGGGTCAAGAGTAGAAGTACAGGAGAAAGAGAGGCACTGATTTTTGAGAAATATCTTTGCTTTTTGGCATGTAACCATTACAAGTTTGGAGCATAGGAAGACAAGAGTAGATTAAATGATTATCCAGGGAAGGAGTGAATGATGGGTAGAAAGGAAAGCAAGATAGAAAGAAAGAAGAAATAAAGAATGGATTAAGGAACGGGCAAGTGAAATGGCTACTAATGCCATTGTTCTTTCTTACCAAAAGTCTGGATGTTTAAGACCCTAAAATGTTATGTGTACATTAGAGTTAGTCAGACATTTATTACGACTGACATGAGAGAAGTCTTCCTTCTTCCTTCTTCCTTCCTCCTTCCTTCTTCCTTCCTTTTTCCTACGTCTTCTACTTGATTTTTGATGCCAGAAATGTTCTTTTTTTCTTTTTTTTATTTTTTTTAACGTTTATTTATTTTTGAGACAGAGAGAAACAGAGCATGAACGGGTGAGGGTCAAAGAGAGAGAGACACAGAATCTGAAACAGGCTCCAGGCTCTGAGCTGTTAGCACAGAGCCCGACGCGGGGCTCGAACTCACGGACCACGAGATCATGACCTGAGCTGAAGTCTGCCGCTTAACCGACTGAGCCACCCAGGCGCCCCTGCCCGAAATTTTCTTAACAAAGTTTTTCAATTCTCTATTATAAATTAAAGATTTTAAAACAAATACACCGGTAAAACAGTTCATAGCATGAATGGTTTTTAATCAAAGTATAAAGGATGATTTCAACTTTTTTACTGTTTGGATACAGGAGTATTCTCTTTGTTTATGTTTATTTATTTTGGGGCAGAAAGAGAGAGTGTGTGAGCGAGGGAGGGTCGGAGAGAGAGAGAGAGAGAGAGAGGATTTGAAGCAGCTCTATGCTGAGAGCCAAGAGCCTGATGTGGGCCTCTAACTCAGGAACCACGAGATCATGACCCGAACTGAAGTCGGACACTTAAACTACTGAGCCACCCAGATGCCCCTAGGAGAAGTATTCTTAATAATATATTCTTTGTGCCTTGGACAATGAGATAGAGCTGTTGTTGAATTGAAAAATAAATGGATAAAGTCAGTGGAGACTCATCACATATCAGTGGAGAAACCTGGTTAGCACCATTTTAAACCAGTGCTATGTGCCTCCTAATGTGATACACTTAGAAATGTCACTTACATTGTCACTATGCCTTTTGACATCCAGCAAAAAAAATGTGCATAATCTGAATTTGATAACAAGGAAACATCATATAAATCCAAATGTAGGGGTCATGCATATAAGAAGTGGTATGTGCTCTTCAAAAGTATCAGTGTCATGAAGGATAAGGAATGGCCAAGGACCTCTTTCAGATTGGAGAAGACTAAAGAGACATGCAACCAAATGCAAATTATGATCCCATATTAGGATGTGGATCAAAGAAAAATTTGCTACAAGGATTTATTGAGGAAACTGATGAAATATAAACATGGTTACTGTATTAGAAAATAGTATTGCATCAATGTTAAGTTTTGTGACTTTGTAATTGTACTATGAGATTGGGTTGTGGTATGTGCAACTCATTCTCAAATAGTTCAGGAGAGAAAGAGAGAAGGAGAGAGGGAGGGAGGAAGGTGACAAATGCAGTAAAACTGAATCTAGGTGAATACAGAAGTTCTTTGTTCTATTTTTGCAATATTAGTGTAAGTTTGATAGTATTTCTACATAAAATTTTTTAAAGTAGAGAAGACATTTTCTTTTCAGAGAAGGCTCCTTCTGTTGGTGAGGAAATTAACTTTTGCATTTGGGCTGTGTTTCTACAACTAACAACTTAGCAGCTCTCACTGGTGAATAAGAGCAACACACTTAGATATTGTCATATTTCTGGGGGTAAAGCTCAGTGGTACAGCATTTGACTGCAGATAATGTCATATTTCTTCATGTTAAATTCAAATAGACAATTTTGAAGATTCAGGTTGGTCAGACAACATAGCTCACACATTTGTAATATGTTAACTAATAGTATGTCCTCTGCATAAAGTTATAAGATATATTCACACAGAGCTAGACCTGGATCAGACATCATTTTGTTTAAAATGGTTACCTGCATATAAAGAGCTTGATTGAAAACCTAATTTGGGATATTTTAGTAGAGTTTACTCTCTTTAAAATGATGCAATGTTTATAGCAACACTATCTACAATAGCCAAATTATGGAAAAAGCCCAAATGTCCATTGACTGACAGATGAATAAAGAAGATGTGGTAATATAATGGAATATTACTCAGCAATCAAAAAGCATGAAATCTTGCCATTTGCAACAACATGGATGGAACTAGAGTGTATTATACTAAGCAAAATAAGTCAGATAAAGATAAATATCATATGATTTCACTCATATGTCGCATTTTTTTTCAACGTTTTTTATTTATTTTTGGGACAGAGAGAGACAGAGCATGAACGGGGGAGGGGCAGAGAGAGAGGGAGACACAGAATCGGAAACAGGCTCCAAGCCATTAGCCCAGAGCCTGATGCGGGGCTCGAACTCACGGACCGCGAGATCGTGACCTGGCTGAAGTCGGACGCTTAACCGACTGCGCCACCCAGGCGCCCCTCATATGTCGCATTTAAGAAACAAAACAGATGAACATAGGAGAAGGGAAGGAAAAAAAAAGATAAACACAGAGAGGGAGGCAAACCATAAGAGACTCTTAAATACAGAGAACAAACTGAGGTTTGCCGGAGGGGAGTTGGGTGTGGGGATGGGCTAAATGGGTGCTGCGCATTAAAGAGGGCACTGGTTGGGATGAGCACTGAGTGTCATATGTAACTGATGAATCGCTAGATTCTACTCCTGAAACCATTATTACACTATATGTTAGCTAACTTGGATTTAAATAAAATTAAAAAAAAATTAAATATGATCAAATGGAGTTAAAGTATTTTAAAATATTTTGTTTTATTTTATATATATTTTTTTAATTTTTTTAATGTTTATTTATTTTTGGAACAGAGAGAGACAGAGCATGAATGGGGGAGGGGCAGAGAGAGAGGGAGACACAGAATCGGAAGCAGGCTCCAGGCTCTGAGCCATCAGCCCAGAGCCTGACGCGGGGCTCGAACTCACAGACTGTGAGATCGTTACCTGAGCTGAAGTCGGACGCTTAACCGACTGAGCCACCCAGGCGCCCCTATTTTTTATATTTGAGAGAGAAAGAGAGACAGAGAGACAGAGAGTGAGCAGGGAAGGGCAGAGAGGCAGAGACAGAATCTGAAGCAGGCTCCAGGCTCTGAACTGTCAGCACAGAGCATGATGCGGGGCTTGAACTCACGAACAGTGAGATCATGACCTGAGCCAAGGTTGGACACTTGACGGACTAAGCCATCCTGGCACCCCTATTCAAAGTATTTATAAAGATTGTTTATGAGGATCATAATAATTAAGGCAATTCAATGCTCATAATAGAACGAAATAGATGTGTTTACTAAGTCATGAATATAAATATGACCTGTAGATAAAAACAAACTCTGTTATATTTGGAAATATATTGTACTTTTGTGTTATCTCTCAATTTCTTCTCACCAAATCCATGAGAAGCATCAGACATGGCTAGGAAAACATCTCTGACCTGGTTTAGGTCCAGCCATTATTTTGTTTTTGTTTTTGTTTTGTTTTATTTTTTTAATCACCTGCTGTCCCATTGATTCTCGGTGATGTATTCCATTTTATAGTTGCCAATATAGACACAATATATATGTGTCAGGGCTGATATACAAATTATAGAAAATTCTTAGTCTCTCAATCTGCCACGACAAAGTTTTTTATTACTATTTGTTTTAGTATTTGAAGTGCAAACTCCTTATGTACTGATTTTCATGACTTTAGCTAATTACTTCCTATCTCTTACTATATGGATTCATGTTAATGCTGGAAATGTGATTATCTTCTGGTTTGGTACTTGTTTAGTTATTTCATAGCTGCCTGGGCAAAAATATCTAACCTTTGTAATAGCAAGGAAGAGGTTTTGAGGGGTGGGAAATGGAACAAGCTTCAGGATGAGCACTAGTTAAAAAATCGTCTCCACCACCACTTAGAAGTCATTTACTTTATTGTTGCTTCTTGTGTTTTGCTATCAATGACCACCACCCTCCCTCACCCCACTCCCCCCCCCTCCACCCCATGACATCAGCAGCCTTTGATTAAAAGCTGTTCACTGGCTGCCTTCACAGGCTTTTGCTGTTTAACTGTTTCATGGCTACTTAAATATGTCATATATACATGCTTCCCAGTGATTTCAGTGGGTTTCCCATGACATAGGTCCTAGGTCTGGATTAAAATCTGTAAAGACATGGATGTTTTTAAAACTAGGAGGTTTTGAGTTGAGCTATAGGAAAAAAGTAGCAAATGCACAGAAGCTGTGGGACTCTCACAGTAAATTTTTTTACAGTCAAATTTCCATCATAATATGGGACACAGCTGGATAGTCCAATGACAGTGGGGATTTGGGGTCTGGGAAAGGGGAAAATGGGGTGTTTCTGCTTCTGTATACCCATCGCAATCCCTGCTTTGTACCTGGGGAATTAAAGGTTGTACAGCTATCCAAGCCTCTACCCAAGAATGATTTCCACTGTATATGAGTTAGCTTTGTACCAGCATCAGTCAGAACACAGCCATTAGCAGGAGCTGTCACAAATGTGGGGGCAGCAACACAGTGAGAGAGATTCTCCCTTTAGCAGTAGCAGTTCCTTGGGGTCTCTACAAACATAACCTCCTATCAGGTTGGCTTACAGATTGCTATAGTGTTTACAGATTGTCCTGAAAATGAGATGTCATGTGAGGGGATCCCGGGGTGCAGCTCTTGAAATGAATTCAATATGAAAAATTAAAGTGATGTGGGATCTTATTATGAGTCAAAAAACCTATGCAGAATTGTAGATGAAAGGAAGTTAGTACTGTAAATTATGTTATCATGGATGGGGAACATTTATATCAATCATCAGGGCTGGAGGATGTATTAATATAGGGGTAATTGATGAGTCACATTAAAAAAAAACTAATGTAGATAATAAGTGAGTAGAGAATAATACCCCTGGTGTTTGGGCCTGAAGCTGTCCTTGGGGTCACAGTAGCTAACAGTCAAGAAATTATTTTTAACTGTGTATATAAGAAAATGCTGAGTACCTTTTCCTTTAGACATCCCTGAACATCCTCAGTCATTACAGGTGCCAGAGCCATGTAAGGATTTTAAAGCATTACTTCCAGATTCCACAAGAGAAATCCTGTGTGGTCTGTTTTACTGCAAGCACAGTAAAAATTAGTGGGCCCTATTTATTCATTACTAATCTGGTGGCAGAGATGTATCTTAATTCCTCATGTGCTTTAAGTGCTGCTGTTATTATTTGCTGGGAAATTTTCCCTTTTTTTTCCTATTAAATCTTCATCCCAGGAGTTGTGTTTATTTGGCACTAAGTTAAAAGGAGAGGATGTTGTTAAAAGAAGGGACCACTTTACTGTTCCTATTAACACAGCATCTCACTCCCTACTGCTACTAAAATCCAATTGATTCAGTCTCTGAAGTCTATCATCAAAGGGTAATTTGCAAACTATTAGAATTCACAGATATCATTTTTAATTTAAATATCATGGTAAAATTTGTACAACATATTTTTTTTTAGGTTTTGGGAATATGATATTAGCCATATCATATTTAATTTTATTGTTTTGCTATGGTATTCATAGAATACTTTAGAATTTCTGTCCTAGAGGTACAAATGAGGTAAAACAAGAGAGAAAGAAGAACTTTTATTGATAAAGAGTTCTAGGTACACTGACATGTACAAGTAAGAGTATTTCAAATTGAACAGATGATGGGTAACATCTGAAGTGTCAAAAGATTAAAGTGGATAATAAAGATGTGTCTGGCCATGTTTTAAAACAGAAGTAAACAGCATGAACAAACATTTAATGAAATCCAAAGAAATACTAAATAGTACATTTTCTTCCCAAAGAGTGATAATTTATTTCCTGAAATTCCCCTTTCAAAGAACTTAAGTGACTACTCAGGTTATGTTTATTTGTAGTACTTTAAACTTCATATGACATAGGCATAAGTGAGGGAACTCTCCCTCCAGATTCATATGTTGAAACATGACCCGCCTCCCCAGATGATATTATCAGGAGGTGGAGTGTTGGGGAGGTAATTAGGATTCAAGGCGGTCATGAGAGTGGAGCCCTTTTGAACTGGGGGATTAGCACCCTTGTGAGAGTCATGAGAAAGATTGCTTTCCCTTTCTGCTCTCTGCCGTGTGAGGATATAAGGAAGAGTCAGCAGTCTGCACCCTGGAAGAGCGTCTCACCAGAACCTGAATGTGCTGCTATCATGATCTTGGATTTCCAGTCTCCAGAACTATGAGAAATGAATTTCTGTTGTTTGTAAGCCATGCAGTCCATGCTATTTTTGTTATGGCAGGCCGACCTAACACAGTCCCTGAGATAACCCTACTTTTACTTTTTAAACCTAGAGTGCAAATTGATGTTTCCTTCTACTACGGGCAAATTTACACCTAGAACATTGTATCTCACCAGTCCCTA
This sequence comes from Neofelis nebulosa, assembly GCF_028018385.1. Classification (NCBI taxonomy): domain Eukaryota; kingdom Metazoa; phylum Chordata; class Mammalia; order Carnivora; family Felidae; genus Neofelis; species Neofelis nebulosa. Next base: position 51,996,125 of record NC_080787.1, read on the forward strand.
CCTAACTCCCCTGCTCAGTTAAGGGTCTCAGAAAGACCCCTTATAGTACTGGCCTATTTTGTTTTGTTTTGTTTTGTTTTGTTTTTTTATTATAATTTATTGTCAAATTGGTTTCCATACAACACCGAGTGCTCATCCCAACAAGTGCCCTCCTCCATGCCCATCACCCACTTTCCCCTCTCCCCCACCCCCCATCAACCCTCAGTTTGTTCTCTCTTAAGAGTCTCTTATGGTTTGCCTCCCTTCTTCTCTGTAACTCCCCCCTCCACCTTCCTGTCCCCCATGGTATTCTGTTAAGTTTCCCAAGATCCACATATGAGTCAAAATGTATCGTATCTGTCTCTGACTTATTTCACTTAGTCTAATACCCTCCAGTTCCATCCACATTGCTGCAAATGGCCAGATTTCATTCTTTCTCATTGCTAAGTAGTATTCCATTGTATAGATAAACCGCATCTTCTTTATCCATTTGTCAGTTGATGGACATTTAGGCTCTTTCCATAATTTGACTATTGTTGAAAGTGCTGCTATAAACATTGGGGTACAAGTGCCCCTATGCATCAGCACTCCTGTATCCCTTGGGTAAATTCCTAGCAGTGCTATTGCTGGGTCATAGGGTAGATCTATTTTTAATTTTTTGAAGAACCTCTACACTGTTTTCCAGAGTGAATGCACAAGTTTGCACCAACAGTGCAAGAGGGTTCCCGTTTCTCCACATCCTCGCCAGCATCTATAGTCTCCTGATTTGTTCATTTTAGCCACTCTGACTGGTGTGAGGTGGTATCTCAGTGTGATTTTGATTTGTATTTCCCTGATGAGGAGTGACATTGAACATCTTTTCATGTGTCTGTTGAGTACTGGCCTACTGTGATCTCAACCTGAGTTTCATCTGAAATGATAATAACCACGTAACTGTATAAACTATATAAAAATAGAAACTATCATAAAACTATATAACCAGTTTCAACTGGTACTATTTTTTTTTTAATTTTTTTTTCAACGTTTTTTATTTATTTTTGGGACAGAGAGAGACAGAGCATGAACGGGGAAGGGGCAGAGAGAGAGGGAGACACAGAATCAGAAACAGGCTCCAGGCTCTGAGCCATCAACCCAGAGCCTGACGCGGGGCTCGAACTCACGGACCGCGAGATCGTGACCTGGCTGAAGTCGGACGCTTAACCGACTGCGCCACCTAGGCGCCCCTCAACTGGTACTATTTTTGAAGGTGCTTGACAGAGTCAGGTGAGTACTGGGGTTTGTTGGCTTCTCCCTCTGGTCACAGGCCTTCTGGAGGTAGGGAGCAATGGCCACTCAATGTGCCCTGGAAAACTCAGGGTAAGGAGCCATTTTATGTTTATCTAGGGTAAAAAGTTATTTTTGACTTATGTTGGGGATGCAATATACATTGATTTGGCTGCCAGCCCTTTCCTTTTCCTTGCAAGGGCTTTCAATGACCGTGCAAAACAGTATAACTTGTCCCAGATAGTAGTTTTCCTTTCACTTAACCATCTTCATTTTGTTTTTTTCCTGGTTCATATGAAATGGGCTCCCCAACTTGGGCTGCTCTGAGGCTTGATGTAGAGGCTGCTGAACTCTCATGGCTACTCCAAAGACTTTCATGGCACTGTGTCTGCCCCCTCCTATCTATTCTGATGCTCATACATTCAAGAGATGTTCAGACATTCTTGGATATAAGTCTTTATTTTTTGTTGCTCAGCAAGGAAGTCTTGTATAAGAATTCAATTTATTTTAATAGGAAAGGAATGCCTGTTACAGGTCAAGGATTATGCACAAAAATGAAGACATGATAAAAGAGGAAACATGCTGCATCCATGAGATACTAAGAGAGCAATATGAAGCAATGAAAACTAGTGCTGTTATGGTCCAATATGTAGTTTCATTTCCTTAATGTGCAAATTTGGGAGAGAGCATAGACTAAGCCTTATGATTATGATGCCAGCATTTCCTCATCAAGAAAATGGGTCAGTTGTCCCATCGCTTTCTGGCAGTGATGACCTACCCAGGAGAATATCCTTCTCACAGAGGATCTCCTTCACCTTCTTTCAGAAAAGAAGAGGAAACACAGGAAATGCCTGGTGCAGAACACTGATTCCTACTTCATGGATGTGAAACACCCACAATGCCATAGAATCACCGCTCCATAGCCAGGCACAAGTAGCAGTTTTGTGTGTTTCCTGCCCCACCATCCTCTGCCAGCCTACAGAAGGAAATGCAAGACGTAGAGAAGAACAGTACTTCTAGAAGCAGCACTAAAAGCCCCCTGTATGACGATGACTGGGAAACCATCCCAATAAGTACTTTTCAAGTAAAATAGAAAAAAAGGGAATGGGACCATACATAAATATTTTAGTGACATTACGGTTGCTTCAGTGGATATCTGAAAGACCAATGATATGTGATCAACTGGCATAACTAAGCTCTTGAGAAAAAATAATTCACTATGTTAAATTTAAAAACTATGAGGATAATGGAATAGCATATTAGAGATTACTTTTGTCAGTGTGAGAAGAAACCTAGATCAGTGGTCAAGATACTTGAGCACCAGTGCCGGCTCCATCATTATGTAGCCATATGACCTGTACAGCTCCCCTGACTTTCGTGGGCCTTAGTTTCTCCACCTGTAAAAGGAGAGAGCTAAGGTAGACCAATTGGATTTCATAGGCCCTTTTAGTTCTCTGACTCTATGCCTTACAAAGGCATTTTAAGAAATAATGATCATTTGGCCTTCTTTTATTTTTTTATTCTCCTGTTGGGGTATGTACCCAGGTGACAGCTGGGGGCTCTGTTCAGTCAACTTATTAATGAAAATATTACTGAGTTTGTTCAGGAGATCTACAGATATGCTAATTGGCAGCTGCTCCAATCTTCTCAGGGAGTGATTCCAAGTGAAATATTTGGAATTGGGTTTGAAATACTTCTTCCTTATTTCTGCCTGGGGGATTTATGTAAAAGAATAAAAAATTTACCCTAAGTCAGAAGATTCTCTGGTCTGATCCACCTCTTCTAGGACTTTATGAGCAGGAGGGAAGGTTATGGCAGTTTTTCATTTTCTGCGAGAATGTCAGAGCTTGGAACAATAATGGAGTCTGGAATTGCTCTTCATAAAAGTGTATGAAATTATCAGCAGAATGGAAGGGAAATGCGGCAGGTGAGATCAGAGATATAAAAATAATTTTCCTATTACAAAGTAGTTTTCTTTCTTTAAATGGCATGCAGGGCTAATCCACCCTGATATCCATGCTGGGTATTTATCTAGTAATATATTTCTTTGCAAATAACTTCATACTATATTATTATTGTGATAAATTCTCCACTATCTGGAGTTTTCCCAAGTGGTGTAACACCCTAAGCAAAGTTGCTTCTGTCAATGAGGCAGGTAACTATGTACATTCTAGAACTCCAGAGCAAGAATGAGTACTCTGTGAAACACAACATCCAAAAGGCTAATAAAAATCATGAACTTTGAAAGTCTTGACTAAGTTTGCAAGAGGAATGGGGATAAAGCAACTCATGTATGCCAGGACAAGCCAACCACAATGCCCAAGAGGAACTGGCATTCATGTAACCCTAAGAATGTAAATTGAATAATAATTTTGTAGATTTTCAAGCCACAGAAGATGCCTGGGGTCAATATTAAATGCAGGAAAAAAGATTCTGTGCTTAAAATTTTGTTATAGAAACTTGAAGACTTTGTCAGATTTTCAAGTTTTCCTCTATACGGAAAAAACATTCTGTTGAGCACACGCATGATACATTATACATGCAGACATTCTAGGGGTTTGTGGGTGGTGGTTGAGGGAGCAGTTATGGACTACTGTTCAGAGAAAAGGAAAGGGGAAAGGCAGAACTGCATTTTAATGTCACAAATATTTCAAAGACAAGCTGAGACATTTTTAGAAAGGGACGAAGCTGAGCAGGAAGATGCAGACCTGTCTCCAAAGAGATTTTCTCAGAGTAGAGAGCCCTCCAGATCACTCTCTGGAGAGTGGTCTTATAGTTAGAAAGAATCACTGAAAACCTTGGCCTTAAATTTAATTCCCTGCTCAGTCTCTGTCTGGAAATGATGCTTTTCTTTTTGTGTTTTCTTTCTTTCTTTCTTTCTTTCTTTCTTTCTTTCTTTCTTTCTTTCTTTCTTTCTTTCTTTCTTTCTTTCTTTCTTTCTCTCTTTCTCTCTCTCTCTCTTTCTTTCTTCCTTTCTTTCTCTTCCTTCCTTTCTTCCTTCCTTCCTTCCTTCCTCCCTCCCTCCCTCCCTCTCTCTCTCTCTCTCTCTCTCTCTCTCTCTCTCTCTCTCTTTCTTTCTTTCTTTCTTTCTTTCTTTCTTTCTTTCTTTCTTTCTTTCTTTCTTTCTTTCTTTCTTTCTTTCTTAACATACCAGCCCTGCTTATTGTTTCCTCTTCAAAGCATTTAATTTATAAAATTAAAAGTTTAATTCTCTAATTCCAAATTCTTTGTATTCAAAAATTGTTAAGTCAGGGGCGCCTGGGTGGCTCAGTCGGTTAAGCGTCCGACTTCAGCTCAGGTCACGATCTCGCGGTCCGCGAGTTCGAGCCCCGCGTCGGGCTCTGGGCTGATGGCTCAGAGCCTGGAGCCTGCTTCTGATTCTGTGTCTCCCTCTCTCTCTGCCCCTCCCCCGTTCATGCTCTGTCTCTCTCTCTCAAAAATAAATAAACGTTAAAAAAAAAATTAAAAAAAAATTGTTAAGTCAGGCCTGTTCCAGTCAATTTCTATACAATTCAATTCAATTCAATTCAGAAACACAGCTACATTTCTAAATGTAGGTGTCAATATTGGAACATAGATTTGTTCTTGGTACCTAGCTAGTTAGCGAGCTAGGTAGCTGCCACATGTAACACGCCTGGCATTCTTGTAGAGAAAACAGTTTACTTCACCATGGATGAAAATTGTGAGGCAGTTGAGAAGTTTGGCAATAATTTGCTCTGATGCAAACAAAAAGAAAGATGAGCAGCCTTGTACAGTGAAAAAGAACTGCAACTCTAGAGCTAGACAGGCCTATTTTGCTCTACGCCTTACGAATTGCTTTGTCTTGGTGAAAGGTGTTTAAGACCTAAGCCTCAGCTTTCTCACCTGCAGAATGGGTTTATAATATTTATAGCAGTATTTTGAATGGTCGGATGATTAGGGAATATAAATCACTCAGCACAATGCTTGGCAAGTTACATAATTCAAGTCAATATTTGTTTAGGAAATCCCCCCTACTCCAATCCCTCCCAATAAAAACTGTGCTCACATTAAAGGAGATGTGTTCTAGGAATTATGTGCTTAGCAATGGTTGAGTTGAAGAGTATATTAGCAGTGCATTGTATTGGGCTCCAATTTGTGGCATTTCCATCTCGGTGGGTAGAATTCCTAACATTTTCCACCTTTTTGTTTCTTTTTAGCACCTGCCCCTTCTGGTTTTCTTCCTCAGACCACAGATCTCTGTCCTGAGCAGTGTAAACTAATTCAACTCCTGTTGGTTATGGCTTATAAATACTTTTTCAAGGGGCCTTCAGTTAGTGGTTCAGAGGTAACACAGAACCCACTACCTGCTGAACTTTATCCTTTTGTGTATTTTTTCTGTATTTAAACTTCAAGATTACTTCTTCACTCTGTTGTCTAACTCATTTAATTAAAGACTTTATTAGTCTTTTATACAATTTTGATATTAATTATAACAATATAAAACTATATGCAAACTATTATATTTATAGAATCATATTGCTATCAGTTTTTTTCCAGTTACATTATCTTGTTTACTCTATTTAAACATAGGCCCCTGGCTAGGGATTTTGTTTGATAATAGGTAGGAAAGATGACACCTCACTGAGGCCAAACTAATGCCACTTATGATAAGACTTTTCACTTTGGTCAACAGGTTACCCCTAACAACTGAAAACTGGAGGCCTTCAGTATACATCTGGCTTATGTAACTCGATTATAAAATGAAACAGTTTGAGTGTGGCACCAATGCTGTGCTTGGAATGTAAGTGTGATTTTTGCTATCTGTGGCATCTTGCTATATATTTTAAAAGAATTGTGACACTTGATGGGCCTGGTCATTTTAGAGCTCCATCCAATTGTCTAACAGGCTGACCCTCTGGTACAGTCTGAGGCCAAGACCTGTGTTTGTTGTAGTCCAATCTGCTTACAGGCATTTTCTTAGTCTAGATTCCCCCATAAAGAGGCTGAGTGAGAAAAGGGCTTGGTTGGGTCATTTATCCTGGGAAGCAAACCCAAGGAAAAGGAGTGAGGAACTGCAGGTGCGAAACCAGGAAGGAGGGAAGGCCAATGGAAAGGTGCGTTATGGAATCGATCACACATGTGCACAATGAAGAAGGGACAGGGAGCGCGCATCCTCCTGCTCCGGACCTCACAGTTCCTGAGAGGCTATCACCTGGTCCCTCCAGGTGTGCGCGTGTGTGGGCGTGGGCGTGGGGGTGGCTGCGTGCCCCCCGGGCGCCCCGGGGTGGAAGCCGCCTGGCCTGGCGGAAAGGGAACAGAGCGCATGCTGCGGAAGCGGCTCTTCTGGACGCCTGGGGCGCGCCGGGAGGTCACAACATGTCCCCAAAGATCACAACATGTCCCCAAAGGTATAAGAAGTATCAAATCCAGAAGTGCTTTTTCCCTTCCAGTCTGTGGAAGAAGGACCTAGTTTTCTTGGGGACCACCTGTCTGCTTTGGTGAGAAACCGGAAACTTTTTACTTTACTCTGTAGTCAGGGTCCACAGGCTTCAACCACTTTAGGGCACTGTCTTAGCTGGGTTCCCCAGAGAGAAGAGCCAGTGACAGAGTTTGGATGGAGGTAGTTTATTTGGAGTTTTCATCTCAGGGACCCGGAATTCGGGAGAGGGGTTGACACTAGGAACGGGGACAGCCAAAGATGCAATGGGCCGCAGTATTGTTTGGCCACACAGGGGGCGACTGGGGCTTGATCCTGCCAAGACTTTTCAGGAGCTGTGTGAAATATGCCTGTTTCATTGCCCCCTAGGCTTAGGGAAGTTAAGTACATCTCTTTTGATCACAGGGCCAATAAATGGCAAAAGATGGATTTTCATCCATGTCTATGTGATTCCCAAAGCCTTCTACTTAACTACCAGGCTGTAGTATTTGCCTACATTGCATATTTTCTTTGCGATAGTCTCATGCCTATTCAAAACCACCAATCCAGAAGATAGAAGAAGGTAGGTGAAAGCAAAATCATCACAGGTGCTTGGTTGTCAGACATGGGTTTGATCTCTGGTGGAACTTTTTGTAAACATGATCATATCACTGTCTATTCAGTTCTATCCATCATTAGACTGTTACCAGAATTTAAGATGATAAGAAATAGATTTTCCTGCCACTGGTCATTCCCGGACTAGTAGACATCAGATTTAACAGTTAAGGATTCTTTTTTTTTTTTTTTTTTTTTTTTTTTGCTTTATAAATGTTAGCTTTTATTATAATATAATAATTATTGTTTTTGGTTCTTCACTTGTTTTTTTTTTTTTAATTTATTTTTTAATATATGAAATTTACTGTCAAATTGGTTTCCCACAGTTAAGGATTCTTGAAGAAAGCATTACTTGTTATACCCATTGTCATTGTTTTCATTTGTTTACTTTGAAAGCAACCAGGGAATCTGTTCCTTAGGGATATATGTGTCACTAAAATAACTTACCAGCATATGAGATATTATACACCTTTATGTTTTTTTGGTAATGAGAATGAATACAGCTGTCAAAATAATATTTCGGTCAGGCATAACTTTGCTGATGTTTTTGAGCTTGTCCGAATGTGTCTGTGGCTTCGTTGTTTATGTTGTAGGCAAGCTTAATCATCTGTAGATGGTATTTTTTGATGTTAGTGGGGAAGTTGTTTATCTGTCTCTACAATTGGTTAGGACCCTCCTAACCAAAATTACAAAGGAGCAATGTGTGTCTTTAATGTCTTAAGCTTCTTTTTGGGTGCTGGTTTTCCCTTTCTCCACACACTGAGATATCAAGTTCATCTATTCTGTCAAGAAAAGCTTTGTTATTCCATCATATGTAAAGTTTGGTATGGGCTTAAATCCATGTGTTGGTGGTACTCTGTCGTCCTTGTCTCCTTATTCTCCAATAACCTCGAGTTATCTATAGTAGCTTAAACACAGCATGCTTGCTCTGTTTTTTGCTTTACTTACAAGGCCCCCTTTGTAAGACTGTTCTCCCTTTTTCTGGATTGTCTTCTGCTCATGCTTTGGGACTCAGCTCAGGGATAACCACTTTAAGAAGTCACCCCTGACACTCTTGTCCTTTCTAGAAGTTTGGGAAACCCTCTTTTCTGGTCCTATAATGTTCTGTATAGAACTCTATTGCTATACTTATCACAATGTTTTGTAGCTGTTGTTTCTATTACATAGTGATCATCTTGAGGGCAATAATTGTGTTTTATTCATATTTGTCAACTCAGCACCTGGTAAGTAGTAGGCACTTCATGTATATTTGCTAAATTGAATTTGAACTAAATTTAATATTTTGTGGGCAGGAGTTCTTTCTCTCAAAATAATAAAATAAAAAAATGACTTCTTCCACTTTTCCTGGTGGAATATCAATATTTCCATTCTATAACGTCTTGCATTCAGGATTTATAATTTGGTGAAAAGTTAAACTTGATCTACCTAGTTTAATTTGATTAAAATAATTTTACATAATAGTGTGTGTGTGGGGGGCGTAGAATGAGGTTGGCATGGAGTAGCAAATATGTTTCTGAATTTTAACTGACACAAGAAACCAATTTTCAAACCAAAAGCATATCCTTTGGTTTTAGTGATGTTGGCCTCAGAATAGCTGTGCAATTCTGAGTCATTGCATAGCTAACCAGAAGCTTTCAACTATTTTCAAAAATGTACATGCTGTGTAGATGGTGGAATGTCCAGAGTGTTATAACCTTGAACTTCTGTACTCAACTGCTTCTTTCCCTGCTCCTTGCAATTCTTTCATATATAGGATGATTACCATATATATGTAATCATTTATATTTGAATGTTTGAATCTAGTGCTTAGGCAACCTACATAATTCTAAATTTTAAAGACTGCATAAATACATGCTCATGGATATTAAGGGAATTTTCAATTCCCATTTCATACATAATCATGCCATGCATTCTAAAAGCATAGTGTTGGGGGAAAATCACAAACCAAAGTCATTTATATCTAATACCATTAGTGAGAAAACTTTAATATTAAAATGGTAAACATCAATTATTGCTATCATTGTGACAGTGTGGAAGAGTGAACTAAAAGATTGGGAACATAGACAGATGCATGTTTTGTAGCATTTTAATTATTTGGAACTCTGTTCAGATATATATGTGGATATACATATAGTAGTACACTGTTTACTTGTCCTGCCACTGTTTCAGAAGAATTTTTCTCATTTTGTTTTGCACTGTTATCACTACCAGTCTACATTCAAAATTCACTTGATGATGTTATTTCAAAATTTTTTCTTTCCACAAGTCCATGACTTCTAGTGGCTTACTTTTATACTTTTTCACCTCTATAATTCAGCATTTGTTTATCCAGTTTATCCTGCATATATTCCTATGCATATAATATATTGTCTTAGTTTTAATGTCTTAGGTTTATTCATTGGTATTAACTAGGCACCCAAATGTGAGTTTATATGTATGTGTGGGTATGTTATACCTGATCTAGTTTCAAAAAGAAGAGATGGTTCTTTCTACTTACTGTGTGAATTGGTCAGGTTCAACCAGAGAAGTAAAATTAGTAGGATGGGTAGATGTGTGTATGTGTGTAAAACAAAGACTGACATGATTGTGGCTGACATGATTGTGAGGGGTTGTCTTAAGCAAGTTCAAAATCTGCAGGGCAGGCTAGAACTCCCTTTCCTGGGCACCTGCCAAGGTGGTTGTCCACAGGCAGAATCTCTCTGACTCTTTCTCTGAATCTTCATTTCTTCTTTTTTTTTTTTTAAATTTAAAATGTTTTTGTTTTATTTTTGAGAGTGAGACAGTGTGTGAGTGGGGGAGGGGCAGAGAGGAAGACAGAATCCAAAGCAGGCTCCAGGCTCTAAGCTGTTAGCGCAGAACCAGATGTGGGGATTGAACTCACGGACTGTGATATCATGACCTGAGCCAAAGTCAGCTGACCAACCAACTAAGCCACCCAGGTGCCCCAGTTCTTCTTTTAAGCCCTTCCAGTTGAGTTAATTCAGGATCATCTCAATTATCCAGGACACTTTCCTGTACCTAAACTCAATTGATTAGGGCCTCCAGATTCATCTGCAGAATCCCTTTACAGCAACTCCTAGATTAGCATTTGAATAACTGGAAACTGTAGCCTAGTAAAATTGACACCTCAAAAAGCAATCACATGACTTTTAGACTTTGATGCGTGTAGTTGGCGGGGGGAGGGTAGATAAGGTATGCATTAATGAGGCAACTGAGCCAGAGGATAATTCCCAACTTGCAAGTGCTGTTGGAATTCAGAGGATTTGAAAGTTTATTGTTTACTGAAGTTAATCTGGGAATGCTTCAAGCTAGGTCTTGAGCTAGATTTGAGTATCTTAGTTGATCTGGAAAAGAGACTATGGATAATGTTTCACATTGAGAAGGATAAGTACAGGCAGATAGTAAGGGACAGGAATGAGATTAGGCTAACTGGCAGAAGTTGTAAACTCAAATGTCTATGAGCTAGATGGGTGATATAAATGAAGTTGGCAGGAATGGAAGGAGTGGTGGGACTGACTTGAAGAGTTGTGCCCAGTTTAAAGTTATTCACATTAAAACAAACATTAAAAAATGCTGTTTGAAATATACTGGGGGCATTGCTATAGAGTGGAAGCTTGTACTCCCCTCAAAATTCATATGTTGAAACCTACCCCCCAGTGTGATGGTATTTGGAAGTGGAGCCTTTGAGAGGTGTTTTGGTCATGAAGGTGGAACCTAAATGAGTGGGATTAACACTCTTCTAAAAGAGACTCCAGAGAACTCCCTTGTCCTCTTCTGCCTTGGGAGCTTACAGCTAGAAGACAGCCATCTATGAATCAGGAATCCAGTTATCACCAGACACTGAATTTGCCAGTACCTTGATCTTGGACTTCCCAACCTCCAGAACTGTGAGAAATAAACTTCTGTTGTTTATAAGCCACGCTGTCTATGGTTGAAATATTGTGATTTATAAAACATGTATATCTGGTCATTCAGATGACCAGATGTGTATTTCTAATATATATTTGGTCTTTGTCCACAGTTCTGTGTTCACAGCTCTCAAAATTCTTGAAATTTCCTGTCATAAGAGCAATAAATGTGTCCTTTGTTATGTTAATGAGGTGACTTTTGGAAGTCCCTTTGGTAACCAAAAGATGGGGGCTGGTTGCCAAGGGAACCAACCTTGTGATTGAAACTTGCAATCCTACCCTTGACTTCCAGAGAGGGGCTGGAGACTAGATCAGTTGCCAATGGCCTTGGATTTTATCAGTCACTGTAATGAAGCCTCCATAAAAATGCAAAAGGACTGGGTTCAGAGAGCTTCCTGGTTGGTGAACACATGAAGATGTGGGGAAAGTGGGGTGCCTGGAGAGGGCATGGAAGGACTGTGCCCTTTCCCTATACCTTGCCCTATGCAGCTCTTCCAATCTGGCTATTCCTGAGTTATATCATTCTATAATAAAATGCTAATCTAGTAAGTAAAATATTTCTCTTAGTTCTGTGAGCTGCTCTAGCAAATTAATTGAACCCAAGGAGGAGGTTGTGGGAACCTCCATTCTGTAGCAGTTTGGTCAGAAGCACAGGTAACAACTTGGGCTTATGACTGGTATCTGAAGTAGGGGTTTGGAGGAGCAGTCTTATAGGACTGAGCCTATAACCTGTGGAATCTGATGCTAATGTCAGAACTGAGTGGAATTGAATTGAGTTCTTGGACACCCTACTGTTGTCTGTTGAATTGCTTGTTGGTGTGGGAACCCCCCCCCCCCCCGCTTTGCCCCCACTGAAATTAGTCTCAGAATCTATGTAATGGTATTTTATTACTGCAGCCTGAGCTGATTAATACAGGTATCAATTAGAGATATTTACATAGAGAATGTGACTTACTAGCTCTGTGACCTTATGTAAATTATTTCATTTCTCTGTTCCTCAGTTTTCTCATTTGTAAACTAGGAATAGCAGTAGTACTAACCTGATAGGGTAAAAAAAAAAAAAAAAGGCATATAAAAGTTCTCCAAAAAAGAACATGGCACATGGTATGCATTAGTTGTTATTGATCTTAATGTATACATCTATAATGAACTAATTTCATAAACCAAGTTTAATTGGTAGGAATATGAATAGAAAGCGTTTCTTCACCCTCCACCATTGTCTTCAAACAGGCTTTGATAAATCTCACTCCTTTATACCTTATCTGCATCTCCAGTGGATGCCATTCCTTTCCCAGTTATTTACATATATTAAAACATCCTAATATTCAGGTACTGAAGAGTGTAGTCCAGTCCAGAACATCAGCCTCTCGTCCAGTTCAGACTTTCCCTGCCTCCCAATTCAGGGCCTGATCCATGTATACAGACCAGAAATTGAGTTTTCTTCTACTGTTTCTCTACCTTACTTACCCATTTCTGTTCCCCTCTCATTAAGCTGCTTTCTGACTTTTGCAGAGCAGCGAGAAAAATGCTAGGAAGGGGGCAAATGTCTTTTAATTCACTTGTGTGTTTACAGATTCTCTTGGCTGCTGAATACCCTGTGGCACTTTAAGAGTCTAATGCAGTCATTCTCATATGGGGGGCCTGTAGGTCCACTGAAGAGTCCCTGCAGGGTCACTCTGTTGGTACCCCTTTAAGACTGACCTTACCCTACAGCTACATACCTCTGTAGTCTACTAGATAGCCATCTTGGGCAGAGTTCTTTCAAGATGTTTCAGGTCTTTTACTTTCAGCAGCATTAAAGACCCTGGCTAGATTAGGAATTAGAATTAGTTTCTACTTCCAGATGTATTTAGAATTGAATCTTTCTCACCACCACTACTGATATTACTTTGGTCCCAGGCACAGCATCTTTTACCTGAATTACTGCAATGGCCTTCTCTGGCTGCCTACATTTACCCTTGCTGCTCTAAGGTTTGTTTTCAGCACAGCAGTCAGAGTGGCTCTTTTGAAATATAAGTCAGATAATGATCCTTCTCTGCTCTAAACTTTTCAGTGGCTCTATTTCGTAGTGAAGGACAAAATTCTTACAGTGGCTTGCAAAGCATTACAGTTGACCTTTGAACAACATGGGGATGGGGGTGCTAGCCCTCAGCACACTCAAAAAATCCATCTGTGACTTTTTGACCTCCCCAGAGCCTAACTACGCATAGTCTGCTGTTGACTAGAAGAAGCCTTACCAATAACAGCCAATTAACACATGTTTTACATGTTATGTATATTATATACTATATGCTTACAATAAAGTAATCTAGGGAAAAATGTAACTAAGAAAATCATAAGAGAAAAATATATTTACAATACTTTATTTCAGAGAAAGAGAGCACGTGAGTGGGGAGAGGGATGGGGAGAGGAAGAGAGGGAGAGGGAGAGAGGGAGAGGGAGAGAGAGAGAGAATATCAATCCCAAGCAAATGTGGGACTCAGTCCCATGACCCTGGCATCGTAACCTGCTCACCCACCTGATGCTCAACACCTGAGCCACCCAGGCACCCTGTATTGTGTTTATTGAAAACAAATCTGCATATAAGTGAACTTGCACAGTTCAAACCCATGTTTTTTTTAAGGGTCATGTGCACATGGTTGGCTTCGCCTTTCTTTGCCCTTCTGACTTCATCTCTTTCTACTTCTTTAATCACCTGATCCCTCCTTTTTGTGGAATCAATCATGACAGGCAAGTAGCCTCCTTAGGACCTTTGCACTGGCTTTTCACTGCCAGGGATGATCATACCCCGACCCCCAATTATCCATGTGACTAACCCCCTTTTCCTTTTCAGGAGTTTTCTAAAAGGCCATCTTCCCAATGAAGACTGCTCTGATCACCCCTTTAAAATTACTAACCTGTGGACTCCTGTCGCTCCTTGGTCTTAATGCTGCTGTCATTTTCTTCTTTTATTTTTCTCTAATGCTTTTACCCCGTGTAATATATTATGTAATTTTTTATCATGTTTATTTTTATTATCTGTCTTCTTATGGATGGAAGCTCTGCAAGGGCCATGGTCTTTGTTTTGTTCACATATGTATCTGGAGTGTTGAACAGTGCTTCACATCTGAATGAATGATTCATGGTCAGTTAGGTCATCTGTTGCCTTCAGCTTACAGCCTCAGCAGAAATTTCCAAATTCCTAGAGAACAGGAAAAGTCTCATTTAATATCTTGATATACAAAGTGTTTGTGGTGCTTTCATAAACACTGTCTCATCTGGTGTGATGAAAAATGCAACTTTCCTTTCACTTGGTTCCCCTTCCCTTCCCTTTCTTTTTCTTTCTTCTGCATGTATCTATTCGAGTGCTTAGTCCTTGCCAAGTTTGCAAAGGTTTTCAGCGAGGATGAGATGGGGTTTTAGCATAGGGAACACTGTGATAGAGGTAGAGAGGAGGTGCATGTTGGCCAATACCAGGACATTAGGGTGTCTTCCTGGATGAAGTAATGTATAATTTGAGACATGAGTCTTGAAAAGACATTGGCTAAGTGGGCGAGGTGGAGTGGGAAGGGTACAGAATGCCTTTCTGGCAATGGAGCTAGTAGATGCAAAACCAAAGTAGACCATGGTGCTTTCTGAGAACTACAAGTAGTTCACTGTGGCTAGAAGAACAGTGAAGAGAGTTGAGGGAGAGGAATGGAGAGAAATAGGGCATGACACAAGCTTTAAAAATAAAGAAGGGGTGCCTGTGTGGTTCAATTGGTTGAGCATCTGACTCTTGATTTTGGCTCAGGTCATGATCCCAGGGTCGTGGGGTCGAGTCCTGTATCGAGCTCCGTGCTGAGCATGGAGCTTAAGATTCTCTCACTCCCTCTGCCCCCCTCCCCTGCTAGCACACTCGCTCGCTCGCTCTCTCTCTCTCTCTCTCTCAAAAAAAAAAAAAAAAAAAAGGAGTCTCAGAGTTTTACCGAAATCCCTTTCCTGTGGTCATGTGAGTAGGACAGCTAGACCCCGGTCCTATTGTGCCTCTTCCCTGCTTTGTTGAGCTCACACCATGCCACACTTGAGAGTCAGCTTGCGTTCTTTTTACCAGTATTAAGGAGAGACAAAGGCAAAGACTGATTCCACTCATCCCCTTACCCAGAGACTCTTGGAGGAAAGAGCATTTATTTTCCTAAACAGTAGCCTTCCGAGGGAATGTTCTGCAGACAGAAGCCATTCAGAGGAAAATATTTTGGCTGTGTGGATGTAATCTAATCTATACTCTTTTTGGTCTTCCATGGCATTTTGTATTATTTAACATTTTTGATGATTGGATTCTTTTGTTTCTTTGTACATTTATGAGTTTTGCTTTTTAGGCCTTCACCATAGTGAAAAGCAGCCTAGCTGGTGGAGAATTCTTGTTCCAGGCTGGGTTGTCCACACCTGCGGCCTTTAGTACAGGCAATCTTGCAGGAGTCTGGAGCCTGATGCACTGTGGCCCATGGTGATCTTGTTGCATTTCCTTTTCAGTTTCTGTAACATGATAGCATTGGTTCATTCAAAACTTGTTCACTGTATTGTATTTTTATATGCCTGGTATATACTTTGCTAGAGGTTTAAAATATATGGTGATAACTAATAATGAGGTGACATGTTCCAAATTTGTGCCCTGGTCCAAACTGCCTTCATATACTAAAGATAGAAGTGTTCTAGTCATAAAACAATATTTTCCAGCTGACAAAAGAAGCCAGTTCCTTGTTTGCTTTTTCCTTTTTTCTTTAAAATTTTTAATGTTTATTTATATTTGAGAGAGAGACAGACAGACAGACAGACAGACAGACAGAGAGAAATAGTGCACAAGTGGGGGAGGGGCAGAGAGAGAGGGAGACAGAATCCGAAGCAGGCTCCAGACTCTGAGCTGTCAGCACAGAGCCCAATGTGGGGCTCAACCCTACAGCTGTGAGATGATGACCTGAGCTGAAGTTGGATGCTCAACCGCTGGAGCCACCCAGGTGCCCTGAGAAGCCAGTTCCTTGTAATATGGGTGTGGGTTCAGCTGTAGAGTTTGTATATTGCTGAAAAGTTGACTTAAGCAGTTCTGGAGAGCTGTCATATTTACACAAAGCTTGTAGTATATCCTATGATTTGCCTTGTGCTATTTTACTCATAAGTGAAACTTGGAGGCAGTATCAGGGAAACTAAAGACACAATCAAGAGAAATGGAGTTTTAGGCACTTTATTTAGATTATTATAATGAAAAAAAACATCACAACTGCCAACTATAATCACAAACATACTAAAATATTAAAAATATTAATATATTAAAATGCATAGGAAGAAAATCTAGAGTGAAAACTATCAAAACATGGAATAATGGACAGTTAAAAAGAAGCTCTTCTTTCCTTTCCAAAATTTCTACCATGAATATGAATTGCTTTTATAATACAGAAAAATAAAATGAGCCGAGACAGATATCTGTGCTGTAGAAGTAATTTTCTTGGATGGGAGAGATCCAGCTAGGTTGTCCATATTGATAACATTTATGAGCCCACTACCCCATTCATAGTATCACTTACCAGTAAGTTAGCTTGTTGGGCCAGTTATTTACCTCTTGAAGAGAAACAGTATAATAATGGATAGACATTTTAGTGCAAACTCTTTGTAAGAAGGAATTTTGTTGCCTGTCAGGACCGCTCTGTTTTGAAGACTAAAAATAACTAGGGGACTTGTACCTTTTCATGCATTAGAAATGAATATGGAAGGAGTCCAAAATTTTGATTAATGCTTATTGATGGTGAACACTTAAAATAATTTATTAATAGTCTTTATTTTTTAGAGGAGCTTTAAATTTAGAGAAAAAGGGAGTGAAAAATACAGAGAATTCTTATATAACCCCTCATGGCTCCACACATACAGTATCCCCTCTTAATTTCTTGCATTATATAATACCTTTGTTACAAGTGACGAGCCAGTATTGCTACAGTGTTATTAACAAAGATCTGTAGTTTGTATTAGGGTTTGCTATTTGTGTTGTACCTGCTGTGGATTACACAGAATGATACAGTTATAATGTATCATGTATAATGATACATGTGTAATGACATATATCCACCATTACAGTACCATACAGAATAATTCCACTTTTCTAAAAAAAACAAAACAAAACTTAAAAAAATTTTTTTGAGAAAGGGAGTGTATGCATGAGCAAGGGACAGACAGAGACAGAGAGAGAGAGAGAGAGAGAGAGAGAGAGAGAGAGAGAATCCCAAGCAGACTTCCTACTGTCAGCACAGAGCCTGACATAAGGCTTGAGATCATGACCTGAGCCAAAACCAAGAGTTGGATGCTTAACTGACTGAGCCACTATGTGCCCCCTAAAAAAGCCTTTTTAAAAAATCTTTAAAGTTTGTAGACTCTTGTGTTGACTTTTCATTCTAGTGCTCCCCTTCTCTCTTTTCTTTTTTAAGAGAGTCTCATCCTAACTAGATTTTGAGTCCATGGAGAGCTCCATATGTGCTCCATGCATGACCCAGTAGGAGAAGTAAAGCACTGAAACAATTATTTCACTGTAATGGAAAGTTCTAGGTTTTGAAACATGGATGGATCCAGGAACTGTTCATGGAAAAGTAACCTCTCCAGATGACACTATTCATAGAAATGTAGCCTCCCAAACTTTCTGATTTCAACCATGCAGTTTTTCTTGTGTGTTACTCTTCCTTCTACCTATCCTAATTCTATCCATCCTGTTGTTAAAATCATGTTTCTTGATTCCCTGAAGCCTTCTCAGAATCGCTAGACCATTTCACTCTTTTCGTATTTATGTAGCAGTTGACAGTCTGTAGTTCTCAATGTATTATTTCATTATATACTGTCTATTACTGTTTGCTGATGTTTAAAGTAATTTGATCTTGTCTCAATAATTGGAATGTAAGTTTCCAGAGGGTAGTGATAAGACGGATTGGGGCAATTAATGTTTATATTTCTTTGGTAATTCCTACATATACTAGAATCTTCAAAAGCATTCTTTTTTTTTTTTATAAAAATTTTAAAGTTTGTTTTTAGTTAGAGACAGAGAATGAGTGAGGGGGGGCAAAAAGAGGGGGGTGGAGAGAATCCCAGGCAGACTCCACGATGTCGGTGCAGAGCCCAGTGTGGGGGCTTAAACCCACAAGCTGTGAGATCATGACCTGAGCCGAAACCACAAGTTGGACGCTTAACCAACTGAGCCACCCATGTGCCCCTCCAAAGCATTCTTAATGCATTAATGGCCATAGGATCTCAGACCAGATGGTCAGTAGAGACATGACCTGCATTACTTGGAACAGCTATTTGCATCTTCATATTCACTCACAAATCGTCAGCTCTTTCATTTGCCAGAATCTTTCAGACCTAGGCATTTAAAATCTATAGAATGGGCATTTTGTAGGACTTAGCATAATGTAGAGCTTCATTAAATATTGGCTACATTGAATTTATCGGAAGTGATGTGAAAAACCAGTAGTTCTATGTTTAGAAAGAAACAGCAGGGAAATGGTTACGAAGTGTGGAAGGAAAAGTAGGCTGATGAAAATTATGCCTTTATTTTAACTTTTATAAATATATGGTAAGTACAAATAGTAAAAGTTTCTCCAGAGTATTACATATGTTCATAGTGCAAATAAAAGAAAATAAGTATATTCACTTATAAATGTCCTAGAGTTCTATAAACCTGGACAAGCCCCATTCTCATTGAGCCCCAGAACCTCTTCTGTAAAATAGGGCTAATAACTTTCTTAAAAGATTATTCTAGATAATTTCTTGTGACCTGTCTTGGCTCTAAAATGTTAGATTTGGGGATATTTTTATGTTCTCTGCATTGAACAGATATTCAGATTGTGTGTGTGTGTGTGTGTGTGTGTGTGTGTGTGTGTGTGTGTGGTGTGTTTTCCTGTTAAGATCTTATTCTAAGTGAGATTGTACAACCAAAGTATAACCCTCCAGGGAATCTGTGGAAATACAGACAGATTTGGCAGCAGGAATAAATTCTAGAGGTTCATCTTGGAGTTCAGATGAAGACATTGGAAACCCTGGGGCAACTTTGAAAGAGATTATACTATTAAAGGAATTTGGATAGAATATAAAGTGTTGCAAAGCAGCATCTCTCTGTACAGAGGGACTGTTATTGATAATATAATGAGGAATGTACAGATGTGGGTGTGTCACTGGGGAGTGCTCTTTGAGTGAGAGGGACTTGGGAGGGCCCAGGGTAGAATCATGAGCCAGCCAATAGAGGTGTGCAGTGCATATATATATATGATGTATGTATATGTATACGTATGTATACATATGTATATGGCCTTTTGTTTGTGGCACTGTTGTTTTGGTATTTTCCACAGTACTCAGCATGGAGCACATACTTAGGTGCCCAGTAAGCTACTTGTGGATTGACGGTGTGAACAATGGCTTCGAATCATTAAGGAGGCCATACATATCTCTTGACCTGCAGCAGTTAGAAATAAGAGGGAAGTGGAAAGTCCATAAAGACAAGGGCTAAGCTATTAATAGAGTTAGGCTATGTGAACAGACACTGTAGCTGTGAATTGAAGGATTCACAGCCTGAGAAGAATCAAAATGTGTCCCACACAGGTAGGTAATACAGGCAGCTGCTGTTTTCTACCTGAGGGGCAAATCAGAGAGCTAGAAGAAACCGCTCTCAAGTCATTTGCTTTACTCTTTATGGAGCTGAAAGTTCATTAATAATCGTATTAGAAACTCACATAACAAACCTGGATCATTTTGAAAAGGAAGATAAATATTCTTAAGTTTTTAGCAAAATGGACCCAAGCTAAAATGCACTGCTTTAATGCCAATGATTAAATTAGACATTGTATTTTATAAAGGGGCTTGGCTGTCATTGATATTGACCTCTAGGGGTGGCTTACCTTGAGTGACCAGGAATTGAATGGTCTTGAGTCCTTCTTGGTCCATTATTTCTGAATGTGTTGAGGTTGCTACTTAGGAACAAATGTTATGCCTCTTTTCAGTGGTGTGCCTATTCAGAAGTGATTTTCCTATAAAATCAAGGAAAAAACAAAGTATTCACAGAATACTCTGTTCTTGTCTGATGAAATAGTTTGTTCTTTGAAAGAAAGCCATCAGAGATGGTAGAACCATCCATTTACACATTCATTTCTAACGAAATTATTGAAACAAATACGGCACTTCAGCCCTCTAAAATCCTATCCTATTATGTTTGAAATAATAATAGTGTCTGGAACGTAGTAGGTGTTTGTTAAGTACTCATTAAATGATAGAATGGCTGTTTTCTTCAACCACGTCTTTAAAAGCTTAATAATTCTCCCTCAGTGTTTACAAACTAGAAAGCCTTAATTTATACAATGAGAGGAAAGTGTTTGAGTATCTATGGAGGACTTATTAGTGCCAGAAACTTTGCTGAGCACTTTAAATTATTTCATTTAGTCCATGTTGTAACACATGAGGCAGGTGTTGTAACCATATTTTACAAAGAACAATTAAAGCTCAGCCTGCTCACATACTGCAGAGACCCAGAATGGTGGGATTAGGATTTGGTCTGTGTGCTGTACAGAGCTGTTTCAATTCATGTTGCAGTCTTTTGGTTTTTTTCTTACTGCAGCTACATGAATTAAGATGATAAATAATAAGAACAGGTCCTCCATTTTCTTTTTTTGCAAAATCATCTTCTTCCATTACTCTCCAGTTTCTAAAAATCAATCTAGCAAAAGTTGCATGAGTACTTTTTATAGATTTGGAGAAAGACTATAAACTATTTTTGAGAAACAACGGCACTTTTCTCAGGATATTGTCTCAAATATTTGAAAGAGAGTCATGAGAAAGCATGACTCTAGGACTGATGACATCAGGTTCAGTAAATTAAGTGATGCTTTCAGTTTAATTAGTTTAATTTAATCAGTTTCACATTAATATATTGATATTTTCATAATCTTGTTGAGAGTTAAGACTATAGACTCTGGAGCCATACTGCCTGATTGAATCCTAGCTCCTCCTCTTAAAAAATAGATAGTCGACTTTCAGAATGTTACTTTCATCTCTGTTTCTCAGTCTCTTTATTAGTCAGATGGGGATAATTATAAATTATTATGAGGATTAAGTAAGTTAAATTTTATAAAGCACTTAGAAGAGTATCCTGCACATAGTAAACTCTATACAATATTTGTTATGTAATTACATATAATTTTGTGTTCATAAAAGTGAGTACTTCTTGAAAAAACTCCTTTGGGGTGCCTGGGTGGTTCAGTCAGTTGAGCATCTGACTCCTGATTTCAGCTAAGGTCATGATCCCAGGGTCCTGGGATTGAATCTCATGTTGGGCTCTATGCTGAGTATGGAGCCTGCTTAAGATTCATATTCTCATTCTCTCTCTCTCTCTCTCTCTCTCTCTCTCTCTCTCTCTCTCTTTCTCTCTCTCTCTCTTTCTCTCCCCCCTGCCCCTCTCCCCTGCTCATGCTCTTTTTCTCTCTAAACAACAACCAAGATTCTCTCTCCCTCTGCTCCTCTCCCCTACTGAAACTCTTTTTCTGTCTAAACAGCAACAAACAGCAACCACAATAACAACTCCTTTAATACAAGCAAACCTCAAAATTTTGTTTTATGTTTTTGGAATGTAGCATATTTCAAATGAAGGTTCTATATGCTTTCAACATAAAATAATATATTTTGTTGCCTACATGCCTTATTTTGTTCACTGGAGAAAAATTGGAATGGAGAGAGTTTATTCTTTTGAATTTACTTATTAGTTGACTGACTCCATTTGCAGACAGACATCACAGTGGCCAGTACCAAGTTTTAATCTTATTTAGCACAGATTAGGAGGTGGGGATTTGGCAAGATCAAAAGCAATGGATCACAAAATATAAAATAGTCTCTACATTTGATATGTGACATAACTGCCACTGAAAATATGTTTAAAAAATAGAACTTCTAAATGCTGGGCAGGCATCTTTTCGAGATGACTGAATTCTAACTCAGGGAAAAAGTGATTATGAAAAGACTGAGTTGATACCTGAGTAGGATATAAAAATATATATATTGTATTCAACCATCATATCTTACTTACAGGCTAATATAACAATTATCAGATATCTGTTCCTGGTGCAAATTTTAACTGTGTGCACTCCGAACATGTGCAGAAGATAGGACAGAGGCAAGTGATATGCAAAATGTGCCAAGTTACCTATGTTAACCTCTTTGGATTCTAAGGTCACTCCCAGAATTAGAGATTTGGATTCTGTGGTCACAAAACCATGACATTTAAAACAATTCTGAGCTTTCTCAGTGGTCCACCGATGGCTAGAGACCCTGCAAGTAAAGACTACACACATTCATCTTTAGGAAGACACATAGTTGCTTTGCCAGACAGTTCAGGGAAACATCCAAGCACCTAGACCAAATGGTGATGTTGACACATTTAGCATTCAGAGGAGAGGAGAGAGGAGCTAATATTTAGATACCTCTGCCTAGCTTTCCTATCTGCCACTGGTGACTATCACCATCAAATATAAAGACTGGAACATCAATCTGTGCCTTCTGTGTGGCCCGTTTGGTGCTCTAATGAACAACCTAATTCCTTTGTTTTGTTTTGTTTTGTTTTGTTTTTTAATTTTTTAAAATGTTTTTATTTATTTTTGAAGGAGAGAGAGTGAGACAGAGCATGAGGCGGGGAGGAACAGAGAGAGAGGGAGACACAGAATCCGAAACAGGCTCTAGGCTCTGAACTGTCAGCACAGAGCTCAATGTGGGGCTCGAACCCACGAACTGTGAGATCATGACCTGAGCCGAAGTCAGATGCTTAACCGACTGAGCCACCCAGGCGCCCCCAACCTAATTCCTTTAATCATGCATTTTTGGCCCATGAAACTACTTTATCTGTCAGAAAGCCAAGTATAGTTAGTGTTTTACCAAGTCTTATTGAGGGTCAGATTGTTAACCGAATCAGAGGAAATTTTGAAAAATTACATCTTTTTCCTGTGGAATGTTTTGGTTTCTTATTTAAAATTTGAGAAATAGGGATTTGGTTCCATATTCTTCTGCTGAGTCACCGTGTATTCTTGGAAAAGTGAATCTCTCTGGGATTCAGAATTTTTATTTCAGAAAAGTGGAGTATATGATATTTCTTGGTCATTTTCATATGTTCGAATGATGTATGAAGGCTTACCTAAGAATGTTCTTCATGGACTTTGGATAAATGAAGCATGTGAAACATTAAAAGAACAAAAATCTCATCTAATTTATTTTAAAATTATGAGTATTGGAGTTGACATCAGTGTTAGGGGATCATCTAGTCCATGCCTCTTCCATTTAGAAATGAGAGAATTGTGTTCTGAGGGGACTGATGATTGTTTTGGATCTGTAGCAGAAATAGAACTAGAACCCAGGGCTTCTGCCTAGCTACACACTGCCTTAATTCTGCTTCAAAAAGGGCACTACTTAAAATATTTGATCCACACTTTAACAATGTCGCTGTGGAATCTGGAAACAAGCCAGTTGCTTTATGATTTTTATCCTTTTTGGTATGAATTATTAGCTCTAATTTTGCACAGGTCGCAGTGTTACAGAAGGGGGCTATTGGAAGACAGTAAGATTCATGGGTTTCAGACCTTATGTTGCAGTAAAGCAGTGCAAGAAGAGGAGGGGGTTTGGGGGGCACATGATGACAAATGTAATACATCACAACACAAACTTCTACCAGCCCCAGCAGCAAAATGTGGGGAGACCAAAGCCTCTGAAAGCAAGTGTAAGAGGAGAGTGTCTGCTATGAAGCTTAGTCCAGAGAATGGTTCACTGGTTCCCAATTTACTTGCAGTATTGAGCTTTGAGCAGCTAAGAAAGGAATAAAACATAATATATTATTAATGGGAAAACAACAAGGGTAACTTTCATATGAGCAGGACAATAAAACAATTTTAACTTTTGGTAACAAGTTGAAAAGCTCTTTTAAAAACATAATTAAATTTTACACTTTTTTTTTTTACATTCTCTGCTCTGCACTCCCATAGAACCTCATATTAGTCGTTTTTTCAAAGCATGATCACAATGTATCGTAAACGATCTCCAGTATTAACTTTAAGTGCAGTGGAAACAGAGGCCCCTAACTTCTTCTGGTGTCAGCACATAGCAGGTGCCTGATAAATATTTGTGGAAATAATGATTGAACTGGTGACAGTCCCCTTCCTGCAGTCCCTAGTTTAATAATGGCCAAGAATAAGGTTAAGCTAGGAAATGGTGATGTATAAGATACAGAGTTATTTGCATAAATTAATCAGTGTTTTTGAGGCTCTGATAAACTAATGTCAGGTCATTTATATGTAACTTTTTCTGATAGCGTGTTTTGAAGACTGTTCCTCCATTAGCTGTCCTCTCCACAATTCCTAAGTGCTTGTAACACTGCAGAGCAGATTGAAGCTCCTCCATAATCTTAATAGGCAATTAATGTCTTTTGCATCTAAGACATTGAATCATGGCCCCAGTGAAATTTCTCCAAGGTGGGTTTGGTTGATCTCAGGAAATACAGTGATTGTACACTGTGAAGGAATATCACTGGGTGACAATGGACAAGACTAAAATTGGGAAAAATGAAGTTGCTCAGCTTGCTAAAACAGTTATCCTGGGCCTTTGGTAGATAAGAGGGTCAAGTCAGTGGCGGGTAAGGAAGATCATTGATCTGCAGAACTCAGTCTATGATCCCAAAGAAAGAAAATTAAACACCCCAAACTTAATTTCTGTCAGAGTGTCTAACCCTTCATTATAGCTAACCATTCGAAGAATGAATTTCTTACAAGCTCTCAAAACATGGCAATCCTAGCCACCCCTACTAGCCCAAGGAGTAGGCCAATAAGCTAAAATCAATGGTTTGACGCTGTCCTCCATTCTGAAACATAACAGTATCTTTACAGTAATTTGAATAGAATTAAACACTAAGAGAGAAGGAAAAAAGATAAGTTAAATCATATCAACTCTATTACTTTCAGCATTACCCAGACTCTTTCATATCATGCTGTGATACGGCTTACAAGTTTTCTGATTGTATTTTATTTTTACTACCCCTCCCCCGCTTTGGGTTACATGAATACCAAATGGATGATCTGAATATATATTTCCTAGTTATTCTCTTGCTATCTGTCTTTGTCTCTGTCTCTGTCTCTTTCTGTAATACTGCAGCTAATGAGGCAAAAGGCAATCCTACTGATCTAAACATGGTAATTTGGCACTTCTATTTCTCTAGTTCAGCCAATTTTGTTATTCTCATACATTTTTATAATTGCTATTTTTCAGCTATCAAGTTAACATAGGTAGAAGGAAAGCTAGTTTGCATCTGAACCTGATGCTAGAGGTCACAGAAAGATTATATAACAAGACTGAGAAGCTCTGCAAAGTGTTTAAATAGCAGAGCATTTCTAGTGGAGTGCAAGAACATAAAAGTGAAACCACAAACCCAAAACATTTTGCAATTACTGACAAAACTGTGCCTTGTCAGATAATGCTGGGGAATAGTTCAAGCAGAGGAGAGAGTTCCTAAAAATGGTAATAAAGAGCAAAATTCTGATTCTGTAATGACTGATTGCTTGTGTCCGATTTCTTGCTGTAATGATTCCCCTTGAAATTTAGTAGGATTGGTAAATAAGACAAAAGGGAAAAAAATTCTGTTCTCTGTGTGAATGAAGTGATAGAGACTACGGGTTATTTTTGGAAGCAAACTCTGAAAATCTTAGTTCAGAAGCTTAAATGTGGACCGAGGGACTGTGTCCTGTTTCTCCCTGCTGGGTTCATTTAGGATTAATCCCAGGCTGTCCTGCGTTTTAGTTGGAGACTCTCACAGTGGGGGTGATTGGACTTTCTCTGCCCTAGGCACAACATATGCTACTTCCCATCCCTTTAATAGGCATTAGTTCTGCAGACAGCACTGGTCAAATGTACATTATTCACAATCACTTTCATGCAAATATGCAAGGCTGAGGGAGAAAATATGTCACAAAGAGGCAGTCATCCATTTCTTCTCTTTTCCGGTTCCCTTTTTCACAGGCTCTCTTCTATATGTTTGATTTTAAAACAAATACAGTATAAAAATAAATGAAGGAATAGGTAGCATTCACTGTGAGAACCATAATATACCTCTCTGAAAATTCCCTAGAAATGCCTTTTGTTAAATGCCAGTAACTAGAACCCTATAAATTATTTTGTCTTTATTGTTTCTTTTTCTTTTCTCTCTCTCTCTTTTGTGACTGTATTTTGTAAATTAAGTGGAATCCCTTTGTGTATACTAACACTGTTGCATTTGTAAGAAACAGAAGAGGCATCAAAAGCAAAGGGTAGAACTGTATTTAATCTGTTAAATGAAAATAAAACACACAATTAGTTTTGTACTGCAAAAATTAGCTTCTGCCTCATTTTCAACCTCTATTTAAAGAACTGTTTGATTTCTCAATAACAAGGCATCTGATCTGTAGCAGAACATTCCTAAGACAGATTTGCAAATGTATATTACGGAGGCATGCATTTTAAATCTGAGCAGAGATTATGTGGTATTTGTCTGGCTAAACCATGAAGATATAACTTGCTTTGCTAGTAGTGAACCCGTATTTCAAAATTATCTGCCAAATATGGGAAAGACTCCTGGATTTCTGATACCTTGTCTCTGGGAAGTTAAACATTTCTGTTTTGTTTTAGAGTATATCCGGCGAATTTATTTACGTACAACTATTTGTCACACAAGAGAACTTGACATGCTAAACCTTGCTTTACATTAAGCACATGAAAGTTCTTATATGTGGGGAATGAAAAACTAAAATGTAACCATCTGCACATGATATTTCGAGATACATAAAGTTGTGCCAGGGACCCTGAAAAACCCATATGCATGAACAGCAATACAGAATTAAAATAAATATGCAGAGTAATAGAACATTTGGAAGACATTGTACTTCTTAAAATAATACAATTAAAATGTTAAGCAAATCCTGTGTTAGTCTAAGGTACAAGTGTAGCAAACATTTGCCATATGAAGGGAACAATATGCTTTTATTGTGACTCCATTCTGTTAATTTAATGATCTATGTCAGTGTGCTTACATATCATGTAATGCACTTTTCCTATCTTTTTAAAAGCAGTCACTCTAATCTACCTCTGTGCTTGCTTTCTTATTGTTATTATGTTTAACTTAGGAAATAGGGAAAATAAAAGCCAAATGAAGTGTCAGGTCACCCATTATTCTTTACTATGTCATTTTAATGTAGTCTTACCCTAAGATAATTACATGAAGAACATAACTTTTTTTTCTTTCCCCCAAAAT
Organism: Neofelis nebulosa; assembly: GCF_028018385.1. Lineage (NCBI taxonomy): Eukaryota > Metazoa > Chordata > Mammalia > Carnivora > Felidae > Neofelis > Neofelis nebulosa. The sequence goes on from NC_080787.1 coordinate 52,023,552, forward strand.
TATTTTTTAACTGAAATAGCCAATTACCCAATAGAAGGGGGAAGGTCTCTTCAGCTATTGGTGCCTTGTGATTTACGTGGACCTCTATTAATGCTAATGGAAGGTATGTACATAAATCTGCCCACTCCAGAAGGATAATGGCCTCCTATTAGTCTCCTATAAAAGGGGCATAAGCAAAGTCTGTCTTTATAAATGACCTAGGTAGTGAATTACTTAAGGGAGATTTATATCACATCTAATTAAATAGTTGTAACGATTTCAGTAGCATTTTGTTTACATTGTTATAAATTTTTAAAAAATGCCAAATATGTCTTTGACTATGTAAACTGCCAAAATTAATTCAAGGCAATGTAATTATTAGTTAAATACCTGCCTTTTCATAGAAAATATATTGTGATGGTGAAAATAGATCTCTCATTGTTCCTAGGAAAGAGAATACATGAAACTTTTGTTTTATTTCATTGTAAGTTGTTAAAAAAACATTGTTACGTGCCCAATCCTAATGAAAGAACCAAAAAGTTTTTTCAGATTGTATTGTATCCACTTACTGTTAAATTTAAAAGGAATGAAGAACTAGATTTTCAAATAAGAATGAAATGACTTCATTTAAGTAAATAACGCAGCCAGCATTAGAAAAAAGATTCTGCAAAATTGAGATGACTAAGAAGGAAGAGGTGAGTGTGAGGTATTATCCTGAAGACTCACCTGATAGTCCTTAAATAATTCCTGGGCCTTAGTGAGGGTCAACAGTATTTAGCCAGGCACCTGCGAGATGCTCAAAGTAACATTTGCCTCTAGGAGCATTTGCATTTTAAACCTCATTTCTAATAGTTTTCTTTTAGAATGTTTTGTCTCCCGGAGTCAATGAAATCATACTACTATACTACTGCCTGAATTGGCTCTGGCTTACGGCCTCATCTGAATTTTGCCAGAGAGAGTGCAGAACAGGGGAAAGATAGGTTTGGAAATCCTGGAAAAAGGCTAAGTGGTTTGCCATTTGGGGATTTGCCAATTTGGGGTTGTCCCATTTGGGACATAAAGATGGTTGTTTTAGTCTAAATTTAAACGGCCTTTATTCCTTCCACTTAAGTTCATGTAAGCCCTTGAAGTCAATATTCAGAGTTAGTGTTGGGCTCCTTGATTTGGGGCCTAAATTAAATACATGAAATCAGATCCAGAGGTTCTGCTTACTATGTACAATCTTTTGCTCTAAAAAAATAGGTTTTTTTTTTTATGTTATCTGTTTGTTTTCTTCTTGAATAGAATTTGATACTGTGTATCATTCAAGGAATTTTTTTATATTGTCTTGTTAATTGTTTTTGCATGAAGTTGTTTATGATAATCCTTTCTTATTCTTTTAATGTCTGTAGAACATACAGTGATGCTACCACTTTTATTTCTCATATTGGTGATTTTGTTTCCTTTTTTTCCAGATTAATCTGGCTAGAGATTTATAACATGTATGAATTTTTTCAAAGAAACAGATTTTGGGTATGATTTTTACTATCGTTTTCCTTTTTTCCATTTTTTCCCTGCTCTTATTTTTATTTTTTTCTCCTTTCAGTCATTTTGCATTTGAAATGCAAAAAATTTTTTAATTTCTTCATATTACTAATTTGAGTTCTCTCTTTTCTAATATAAGAATTTTAAAGCTATCAATTTCCCTCTAAGTTTTGCTTTAGCTGCATACTACAAAATTTTATATGTGTTTTCATTTGCTTTAAAACATTTTCTTTTTTTTTTTTAATTTTTTTTTTTTTTTTAAATTTATTTTTGGGACAGAGAGAGACAGAGCATGAACGGGGGAGGGGCAGAGAGAGAGGGAGACACAGAATCGGAAACAGGCTCCAGGCTCCGAGCCGTCAGCCCAGAGCCTGACGCGGGGCTCGAACTCACGGACCGCGAGATCGTGACCTGGCTGAAGTCGGACGCTTAACCGACTGCGCCACCCAGGCGCCCCTTAAAACATTTTCTAATTCTTGTTGTGATTCCTTCTTGGATATAATTTCTTCTCAGATATAATGTGTCTTTTTCTTTGATTGCGTTTTCTATTTGTCATTGATATTCAGCAGATTGATCATGAGGAAGCTTAGTGTGATTTTTTTGTTTGTTTGTTCTGCTTAGGGTTTGTTGAAGTTCTTAGATCTGTGGATTTATATAGTTTAGGAAAATGTGGAAGATTTTCAATTATTTTTATTTTTTATCATTCCTCTCTCTTCTTCATCTGGTACTTTAATTACATGTATGTTAGACTATTTGTTATTATCCTACAGCTCACACTCTGTTCATGTTTTCTTATTTTCCCCCAGGTTATTTCTTTATTATTTTTAGTCCCTTTGTTTCTCTTTGTTTTTGGACAGTTTCTGGTTTCCTGTTGTCAAGTTCACGATTTATATTTCTGCAGCACTTAACCAGCTGATAATCCCTTCCAGTGTGTTTTTCCTTTCAGATATTGTGTTTCTCTTCTCCTGAATTGCCATTTGAGTCTTTTCTTAATATCTTGCATCTCTGTGCTTCCTCTATGTTTTTTAACATACGCAATATGTTCAATAGACTGAGTATGTATGTTGTAACTGTTACAACCTCTTTTTTGATAATTTTGTTATGTATGTAATCTCTTAACTGATTGTTCTTTGAGTTGCAGTTCATCTTTTCCTCTGCTGGACCTCAGACAGTAGCTGTCCCCGGTGGTGGTGTGGCAGTGCCTGTGTTTCTCTTCTGGGTAGGCCTTTCGTCTCTAGGGGCCGTAGTAATCGTACATTATTAGCACTTGTCTTCTCAATCCCTCACCTTTCCCCAAGGAGTGTGGTGTTTTCTCTCTTTAAAAAGTTACAAAAGTATGGGGCGCCTGGGTGGCGCAGTCGGTTAAGCGTCTGACTTCAGCCAGGTCACGATCTTGCGGTCCGTGAGTTCGAGCCCTGCGTCAGGCTCTGGGCTGATGGCCCGGAGCCTGGAGCCTGTTTCCAATTCTGTGTCTCCCTCTCTCTCTGCCCCTCCCCCGTTCATGCTCTGTCTCTCTCTGTCCCAAAAATAAATAAAAAACGTTGAAAAAAAATTTAAAAAAAGTTACAAGAGTAAATCTTAAAGTTAGTTTTTAAGTTTCAGTAGGGTAGATCAAGAGGAGCTTTTACTATAAGGCTAATTTAATCCTACTGCTAAGATGATATTCCTCTGAGGACTTTAATTAATGACCTGTGACTTAGGAAACCCTTTTTCTGTGACTGGTGGAAATAAAAACTCCTCTCAGCCGTATGTGGGCTTTAAGCATTATACAGCATATTATTTTCTGGTGATTCTTTTCCTGGCCTCTCAATGCACAATAGATCAGTATTCAGCTAAAGACTCAGGTATACCTCTGTGTATTTCCAGATTTGGGCTTCTGGCCTCTAGAACTGTAAGAGAATGAATTTCTGTTATTATAAGCCACCAGATTTGTGGTAATTGCTTACAGCAATTATAGGAAGCTAATACAAATTTTATAGTTTTAGCTCATACATTTAGGACTATCATATATGTATGTATGTAAATCAGTAAGTAATCTCTACACCTAATGTGGGGCTCGAACTCACAAACCTGATATCAATTTGGGGGAATGTTATTATCTTAATATTAAATCTTTTAATCCATTAACATCGAGTGACCTTTCATTTACTTAGGTCTTATAAAATTTCTTAATGAAGTTTTGTAATTTTCAAAGTGTAAGTCTTATATTCTTTTTCTTAGATTTATTCCTAAGTATTTTTCTTTGCTATTATAAATGATTTTCTTAATTCAATTTTCTGACTGTTACTAGTGTATAGAAATACAATAGATCTTTAAAATGTTTATCTTGTATCTTGCAATCTGTCTGAACTTGTTTATTAATTCTAACATGTTTTGGTGGATTCCTTAGGATTTTGTATATTTAAGATCATGTCATTTGCAAATAGTGATAGTTTTACTTCCTCTTTCCAATCTGGATTCCTTTTATTTCTTTGTCCTGCCTAATTTCCCTGACTAGAATTTCTAGCACAATGTTGAAGAGAAGTAGTAAGAATAGATATCTCTACCTTGCTCCTAATCTCAGGAGAAAACATTCACTCTTTCACCATTAAGTGTGTATTTCACAGATAGATTTTTGTGTCATTTATTTTTTTTATATTAATAGGCTTAAATTTTTTTTAATGTTTATTTTTGAGAGGGGGGAGGGGAGGGAGGCAGAAAAAGAGAGAGAGACACAGAATTTGAAGCAGGCTCCAGGCTCTGAGCTGTCAGCACAGAGCCTGATGTGGGGCTCGAACCCATGAACCGTGAGATCATGACCTGAGCCAAAGTCAGACGCTTAACTGACGGAGCCACCCAGATGTCTCAGTAGGCTTTTTTTTTAAAGAGTAGTTTTAGGTTTGTAAAAAAAACTAGGCAGAAAGTACATAGAGTGCTTATGTATTCTGTCCCATATAGTTTCCTCTGTTAACATTTTGCATTATTATAATACATTTGTTACAATCAATATTGCTACACTATTTTTTATGCACAAAAATGTTTATTTGAATTTTGAAAGATTATATAATATTAGTAACATTTTAATTTTGAAGTTTATAGAATATTCTTATACTCAAGTTTTAATTTACTAAAATGGCACATAATAAGTATAAAACTATATTTTATATGTGATTGTTTGCATTGGAAGGGCATTCCAAAACATTTTTTTCTATTTTAACACATATTAATTTATTTATATTTGCTTTTTAATTTACAACCAAATTAGTTAGTATATAGTACAATAATGATTTCAGGAGTAGAATCCAGTGATTCATCCCCTACATATAACACCCAGCGCTCATCCCAACGAGTGTCTTCCGTAATGCCCCATGCCCATTTAACCCATCCCTCCACCCACGTCCCCTCCAGCAACCCTCAGTTTGTTCTCTGTATCTATGAGTCTGCTGTGTTTTGTCTCCCTCCCTGTTTTTATATTGTTTTTTGAAAATTTTTTTATTAACTTGTTCTATTTTTTATTTTTTAAAATTTACATCCAAATTAGCATATAGTGCAACAATGATTTCAGGAGTAGATTCCTTAGTGTCCCTTACCCATTTAGCCCATCCTCCCTCCCACAACCCCTCCAGTAACCCTCACTTTGTTCTCCATACTTATGAGTCTCTTCTGTTTTGTCCCCCCTCCCTGTTTTTATATTATTTTTGTTTCCTTCCTTATGTTCATCTGTTTTGTCTCTTAAAGTCCTCATATGAGTGAAGTCATATGATTTTTCTCTTTCTCTGACTAATTTCATTTAGCATAATACCCTCCAGTTCTATCCACGTAGTTGCAAATGGCAAGATTTCATCCTTTTTGATTGCCAAGTAATACTCCATTGTGTATATATACATCTTTTTAATTTTTTTTAATGTTTGTTTATTTTTGAGAGACATGGAGCATGAGCAGGAGAGGGGCAGAGAGAGAGATTGGGAGACACAAGATCTGAAGCAGGCTCCAGGCTCTGAGATGTCAGCACAGAGCCCGACACGGGGCTTAAACCCACAAACTGCAAGATCATGACCTGAGCTGAAGTCGGATGCTTAACTGACTGAGCTACCCAGGTGCTCCAGTTGTTTTTGCTTCCCTTCCCTTATGTTCATCTGTTTTGTATCTTAAATTCCACATGAGCGAAGTCATATGATATTTGTCGTTCTCTGACTGACTAATTTCACTTAATATAATATACTCTAGTTCCATCCATGTTGTCGCAAGTGGCAAGATTTAATTCTTTGTGATTGTTGAATAATACTCCATCGTATATATATACCACATCTTTATCCATTCATCTGTTGATGGACATTTGGGCTCTTTCCATACTTTGGTTATTGTCAATAGCACTGCTTTAAACATTGGGGTGCATGTGCCCCTTTGAAACAGCATACCTATATCCTTTGGATAAATACCTAGTAGTGAAATTGCTGGATCGCAGGGTAGTTCTATTTTTAATTTTTTGAGGAATCTCCATACTGTTTTCCATAGTGGCTGTACCAGTTTGTATTCCCACCAGCAGTTCAATATTGCTATATTATTAATTAAAATCCATAGTTTGCATTAGGGTTTAGTCTTCGTGTTGTATAATACAATGGGTTGGCAAATGTCATAATGTAACATACCCACTATTACAGTATCATACAGAATAATTTTACTGCCCTAAAAATCTCTTGTCTTCCAACTTTTGCTCCCTTCACTCTCTTGAGTCCCTGGCCACTACTTATCTTGTAACTGTCTCTATTTTTCCCTTTTCCAGAATGTCACATGATTGGGATCATATAGTATATAGCCTTTTCAGACTTGCTTCTTTCACTTATCAGTATGAATTTAAGTTTCTTCCATATCTTTTCAAGCCAGATTGCTCATTATTTATTTATTTTAAATTTTATGTATTATTTAAAAAAATTGAAGTATAGCTGACACTGGATGCTTTTTTTTTTTTTTACTGCTGAATAATATTCCATTGTCTGGATGTGCCACAGTTTGTTTACTAAAAGACATCTTGGCTTCTTCTAAGTTTTGGGAATTGTGAATAAACTTGCCCTGAATATCCATGTGGAAGTTTTTGTGTAGACATAACTTTTCAACAACTTTGGGTAAATATAAAGGAGCATGATTGCTAGATTGAATGGTAAGAGTATGTTTAGTTTTGTCAGAAATCACAAAACTGTCTCTAAAGGCTTTCAAAAGAGTCTTTCATTTTGCATTCCTACCAGAAATGACTGCAAGCTCCACATCCTTACTGGCATTTGGTGGAACTGGTGCTTTTTGATGTATAAAAGGAAATAGAATGTTTTCCCTTATACATGTACCATTTCCATTATTATTTTAAACTGGAAGATGAAGGATAAAACACAATAGGCACAATTAAACAATACATTATGTAGTCAGACATAAAACCATCTCTGTTTATCTCTGTCATTTTGTCACTTGGAGTAAGTCTTTTCCTTATTAGGCCTTTAAGTTGCTTAAATCTAAGACATGGGGGATGATAGGAAGTTTTGTTAAGATTAACTATGATACCTTTGTATGTGAAGTACATTCTGACACTTTTATCCATCTAGTCTTGAAATGTATGGAGTATCCATTGTGTATCTTGAGCTGCAACAGGCACTAGGAGCACATAGTTGGAGCTGGAGGAGACAGAGAAGCTAGCCAAGATACTTCTGTGTGGTAAGTGCTCCTGTGAAGATGTATCCCAGGAGCTTTGAAGGCATGCAGAAAGGTTTTCTAGAACAAGTCACTGTGGTTTCAGAGGACAAGAGCTACCAAGTATAACAATTTTGGAGATGTGGGGTAAGGGAAAGAAGTCTCTGCGGGTAAAGGAAATGGGGTAGCAGATACTGTTAAGGGTATATCAGCCCCCACTTCCTTTTCCTTCTAGGCACAAGGGAGGAAACTATATTTCTTGTCTCACTGCAGTTGCATGGGGCTATGTGTGTTCTCACCAGTGGACTGTGGACAGAAGTGATTTACACTAGACTCATCTCATAGGAAGACCTCCTGTGATTTTCCATGGGTTCTCTTTCATTCTCTCTCGCCTGCATCTTTGGTGGGCTGGGTGTAGTGGTCTAGCTAAACATTCTGAGGCCTTATATCATTGGCTTTTCTAACATGCAGTGGGGTTGAAGACCATGCCCTGGAATAGTCTTCCTCAAAGGATTCAGAGTATCAAACCCTATGGAAAATAATTATAGTGACTATCTTCTCCATCCCTGCAAGGAAGGTACTTATTATCCATCATTATGGATTAATAGGAAATGGGTAATTCATCACATGTAGTAGATGTCTAAGGGGATTAGGGATTAAGTCTTTCATGGAACCTTATTGAGAAGGGCTGCCCTGGAGGATATTGGAGCTACCGAATGGAAAGAACTTGGGTTCCTGAATAACTGAGTAGAGCAGAGAACAACTGCTGACCTGCACTGGATTGTGACTTGAGTGACAAAGAAACCTTAATGTGTTAAGTGACCAAAATGTCAGGGTTATTTGTTATATCAGCCCACCATAACTAATACAAATAGCAAATGCTAATATATTGTGGCTGCAGAAGGCCCAGGGAATTGAGGTCAAATAATTTATTCTAGTTTGAATAATGATTCGATATTTACCTGAGGTTGGGTTGAGTTGAGGGAGAAGATGCTGTGGTTAACATTGAGGTTGGCCAGCCATGCGGTGGCCATATGATCAAGAGTCTTGTATGAATTTTTAGGCAATTTTAGTTTTACTCTAAACGTAACGGGATTCCATTTATTCTAAGGTTTTTCACTGAATAGTTTAACAGTTTCCCAACTTTGGAATACTACTTCCAAGTAAATCTGTAATCCAAGTGAAACCAAGGCCCCTAATGTGATCGGAAACCTAAAAAGGATGACCACATTGCAGTTTTCGATACGGAATGATGAAAGCAGGATTAAGAAAACTGGATGAAGGCTTCCCTCACCTCCCAGAAAATCAGATTATATTTGCCATTCATTCCAACTGACCACTAGCCCTAGAGATGTGCAGAAAAGGAAGCCAAGAAGCCAGTGCTTAAACTCACATGATTTTATATTTCCTTTTCTATTCTGCTACACAATTAATGCATCAGCTTACTGAACCAAGCAGAGCGATGAAACAATACAATTAGGAATAGTGAGCCTAGGGCAACAATAGCTACTCACGCTTTATGTAGATACCTCAGTACTTAACTCTGTAGTGGAATCCTGAGTAAGCACCATCCCCTGGATGTTGATTCAGTTAAGAATATTAGTGCAAAGGCAAGTAATCAGGAGGCACTGCTAACCTTCACCTTCACTTCAAAGTACTAGCAATGGTACTTGAACCTCATGTGCCTGGTTTTGCTTGGCTTTTGTTTTTAGTGGTCGATTTAGTTTTGATGTCTGAAAAGTCGGGATGATTCTATAAATCTACAGACATGCACATAAACACTTGGTTTCTCAAGCTTATGTTATTCTCTTGGGTTGAAAGACAGGAAAGAAAAAAAAACTGCTTTAGGAAATGCTGGAGTACTACCTTTTAGGAAGCTTAAACACTGTTCAGAAGGAAACCTGAGAAATTAGGGTCCACGTCTTTCTGGATGTTTGTCTGAGTCATATTTTCCAATCTATTATGAGAAACCTGAATAGGGCAATCATTTTGAAGATGGCTTTGACCTTTACCAAGAAGAAGGAGGCAATTACATTCAATGCTATCTAGTCCACAATCAGTCATTGTGCTGACTGGGCCTGCTTTCCTTGAGAAAGCTTATTTTTCTTCTTTCTTGTTGCTCATGGGCCTTGTCACTGATGATTCTTCTACTGCAGGAAGTCTCATTTGCGAAGAATCATAGACTGTACCAGGCTCCCATCCTCAGGAACAGGATGGATGGAGAAGACAAGACTTACCAGCTGTCACATTTGGTGATGCTGAATTCATAGTGCCCTTTTCAGGATCTGTTGTCTGTCAAGTAATCTGTGTGGTGTGGATAAGTCACTGAACAGCTCTGGGTCTCTCTGTTTTCACCTGTCTCTTGGCACTCAGAAATGTTTATAAAATTGATTAGGTCATATTCTTGGAGTTTATCACCTATCTCTCCTAAAGGGAACTGTGGGACTATTAATTCTTCAGTCATTCTAAAGTGGTTAGTAATTAAAAAGGCATTTTAAACTTGTTTCTAGGGGGAAATTCTCCCACAAAAATACTGATTTTGCTGGTGGGATGGTACCTGCTGTATAGGTAAAATTTCTCTCCGCGCTCTGCAGGGAAGCCAGAAGAGTTCAAAGATTAAATTTATTTCCAAACAGAAGCATCTCCAAGGAAAAATATGCAACACAGTGAAATGATTACAAGGGTGGTTTTGGGGCCAAGCAGTCTGGGTTCAAAACGCAATTCTGCTACTTAGTATCCATATGAGCTTGGGCAAGTCTTTCAACCTTGCTCCTTTTCTCATCCCACTGCTATGGGAGACCATAGCCGAATCTTCATTTTAGGGTTGTTTTGGGATTAGTTTAGACGGTAGTATTTGTAAAATGCTTGTAACTATGCCTGGCACATATTTATTGCTATGTGTTTAATGAAATAAATATATTTTGTTGGTGCTTCTTATTCTACCTCTCCTAGTAGAATTATGTATTTATTTGTATTTGTATTTTACTTTAAATGGAACGGACATCCACCTACCTTTCAAATCTTCAGTGGAATAGATCCTGTGATAAAGGCGTAAATTTTTCAAGCTCTCAGCTTATCTGCCAATATGGGAAATCGCAGAGACATTCCTTAAACTTCCTGGAGAGGAAAAAAAAAAATCTGTGTCTGTGTCTGCATCTATATCTATCTCTATTGATGCTCTATTTTGGGAAACAAATGCCATTGGAAATAAGGCCTTAATTATGGTTAGAGCTCTTTCCTTATTTTCTCATGGACTGTTCAGGACATATTAAAGCTAGTCATAGTAATAAGTTTCTTGGATTATTAATACACCTTCTTACATGTTTGTTGTCTTCTTGATAACTGAATTTTCAGGTCTGTCCAGAAAATGTTTCATCTGTAAGATCAAATGCCTCTTTTCTTGTATTAAAGGGATTTATATCACTTATTGTTCTCTTAAGAAAAATTTGCTTCTGCTAGAACTGACTGGTCTCTATGGGAACTCCTAAAATATTTGATCAGCAGAGCTTCCAGAGGTCATATGGGCTGGGAGTGGAAATACAAGGATAGAACCTGAGAGAAAAATGGAGGACGATATACATCAATACAGTTACAATAAACTGTTTTGTAAACTTGTAGTTCTGCAAACATGTAAATATTGAACAGCAGCACATCAGTGCCTTACTAGGCATATAGTTAGCCATCCCAGAGCAAATAAATCCCATTACTTTTTCTGATCTACTCAATCTCCTTGCCTTCAGGCTGGATTGTAACTCATCATACCGAACAGATGAATGTCTGTTCAGTTTTTGTTGTGGCTGTTCTCAACTTATGTTTAATTTTCAACCACACAATGGTTTTGGGAGGTATGGTGATCTTCTCTGTCTGAGAATCCTGAAAATTAAATCACATAGTTGTGTGCAGCAAGTTGCAAATGGGTTTTTATTTGCTTTTTGGTTGGTTTGTTCAAGGCATTTTTGTTTGTTGTATTATTGGCCTGAAAAATGTGAGGTTTCAACCAGATATCCTTTACAGAAATATGATTGTATGTAACTTGAAAAAGAATTTTTTTACATCATAAAACTTTAAATCCTGATGAGACTATTATGTATTTTTTTTTAATAGTCAAAGACACACGGCTGGAGGAAGAATCTGTAAAGTCTGTTTTATTTTTTCATCTCAAATGAGAAGGACTGAATTATCAAGCATGAAATTGCCATCTGTGCTACCCCTCCCTGCCCTCCACATTTTAAATAATTTTTTAGCAGACCAGGTGAAATCAGAAATTTGTTTTAGAAAGGATTATGTCATCGTACAACTGAATGTATATATCCATTCATCTACTTGGGTCAACAACTTCTCAGTATAAAAATATGAATGAGATAAAATTTTCTTTCTCCCTTTGCTCCTCTAGCCTCAGACTAATAATAAATGCAACTGGTTTTGCAAGCATTTGGCATAGCCAGGCACAGTGCTGGGTGCTTTGCGTTCATTATTTCTCTTAGTCCTTTCAAGAACCCCCTTAGGTGGACATAATAGTATAATTATTCCCACACCATAGTTGAAGGCACTGGGACTGGGAGAGATTAAATAACTCCTCAAATACCAGCATTTGGGGTCATTGTTGGATGTATATCCATCTCATTAGACTACTCTTGAGCCCAAGAACATTATTCTGACTTTTCTCACACTCACTGCTTTGTGATGTTTCTCTGCCTAGAGTGTTCTTCTTCCACCTCTGCCCATTGAAAATCAACACATTTTTCTTTTTTTTTTCAATATATGAAATTTATTGTCAAGTTGGTTTCCATACAACACCCAATGCTCATCCCAAAAGGTGCCCTCCTCAATACCCATCACCCACCCTCCCCTCCCTCCCATCAACCCTCAGTTTGTTCTCAGTTTTTAAGAGTCTCTTATGCTTTGGCTCTCTCCCACTCTAACCTCTTCTTTTTTTTCCTTCCCCTCCCCCATGGGTTTCTGTTAAGTTTCTCAGGATCCACATAAGAGTGAAAACATATGGTATCTGTCTTTCTCTGTATGGCTTATTTCACTTAGCATCACACTCTCCAGTTCCATCCACGTTGCTACAAAGGGCCATATTTCATTCTTTCTCATTGCCACGTAGTACTCCATTGTGTATATGAACCACAATTTCTTTATCCATTCATCAGTTGATGGACATTTAGGCTCTTTCCACAATTTGGCTATGATCAACACATTTTTCAAAGCCCAATTGAAAGCTGTGTCTTCTCTGTGAACTTCTGTTGGCCTTGTCAGAATTACACCTCCCCTCTCCAGTGCTCTTTCTTATAAAACATATTTATATTTTGACTTTAAGTGTATTAATACCCTTACGGTATTCACAAATCAAATCTTGTAGCATAATTATTGGTGCACACGTATGTTCTCTTCACTAGGATGTGAGGTACCTGAAGAGAAGGACTGACTATCCTTTGCTGCACATTCCTTGAGGGCAAATATGTTTGAGTCACTTATATAATTATTTATATTTATTTATATCTCATCCTATTTTAGAGGGAATTCAAAGAGGATCTAAGAAAACAGAAAACATAATTAGATATCCTAAGAAAGGAACAAGGGCAGGGACATAGAGTGGAACCAGAAAAATGGATTTAACAATGCTTACCATATGATCTACATATAAATTTATTTTGAATATAAGCTTTCTAGCAACCCACATATTCTCTTTTTGTATTCTTGTTGCTAAATGCAGGGTCAGGGATATAGGAGGGTCAGAGAATACTTATTGATTTGAATGCCTGCCTGCCAGATAAGGGGGGATAGTGGAGAAAAGAATGGAATTTGAAATTAGACCACTTTTTAAAGGACAGTAAGAATAAGATACTGATAATACAGTGAACTGCACGTATTTAAAGTGTACAATTCAATCAATTTCGACACATAGAGACATTTTTGAAACCATTGCCAAAAACAAGATAATGAAAATAATCATCACTCCCCAAAGTTACCTTGTATTCCTTTGTAATCCCTCTTTCCCACTCTTCCCCACCTACTCAGACAACCACATTTCTCTCGCTATAGGTTAGTTTGCAATTCTTAGAAGTTATATAAATGGAATCAAATAGTATGTACACGTTTTGTCTGGCTTTTTTCACTCATCGTAATTTTGAGAGTCATCCATATTGCAGTGTGCACGAATCATTATTTCTTATTACTGACTACTAGTCCATGGTTTGGATATGCTACAAGTCGTTTATCCATCTACCTGTTGATGAGTATTTGGTTGTTTTATGGTTTGACTATTCCAAATAAAGTGGTTCCTATGAACCTTTAGGTACAAGTATCTGTATGGACATATGCTTTCATTTTTCTTGGCGAGATTCTTAAGAGTGAAATGGCTAGATTATATTAGATGTGTGTTTAACTTTTAAAGAAACTGGTAAAATGTTTTCCAAAGCAGTAATGACATTTTATATATCTATCGGTAATGTATGAGAGTTCTAGTTCCTCTGTCTCCTTGCTAAAACTTGGTATGAGCAATTTAAAAAATTTTAGCTGCTCTAATAAATGTTTGTGGTCTATTTCTATAATGACTAATGATATTGAACATCTTTTTCTGTGCTTATTTTCCATCATCTATCCTCTTTGGCAAAGTGTCTATTCATATCTTTTCTATAATTTTCCACACTTTCACTGAATTTTTTCTTATTACTGAGCTTTCAGAATTATTCATATATTCTAGATAGATATCTTTTTTTTAATGTTTATTTATTTTTGAGACAGGGAGAGACAGAGCATGAACGGGGGAGGGGCAGAGAGAGAGGGAGACACAGAATCTGAAACAGGCTCCAGGCTTTGAGCTGTCATCACAGAGCCTGACGCGGGGCTCGAACTCATGGACCGCAAGATCATGACCTGAGCTGAAGTCGGATGCTTAACCGACTGAGCCACCCAGGCACCCCGTAGATAGATATCTTTTAACAGATACATGATTTTCAAATTTTCATCACATTCTATAGCTTTTATTTTCATCTCCTTAATATAGTATCTTTCTAAGACACTGTTGAAGAAGATTTTTTAAAAAATTTTTTAAACTTAAAAATTTTTTAAAATTTACATCTAAGTTAGTTAGCATATAGCACAACAATGATTTCAGGAGTAGATTCTTTAATGCCCCTTACCCATTTAGCCCATCTCCCCTTCCACAACTTCTCCAGTAACCCTCTGTTCTCCATATTTAAGAGTCTCTTATGTTTTGCCCCCTCCCTGTTTTTATATTATTTTTGCTTCCCTTCCCTTATGGTCATCTGTTTTGTCTCTTAAAGTCCTCATATGAGTGAAGTCATATGATATTTGTCTTTTCTGACTAATTTCATTTAGCATAATATCCTCCAGTTCTATCCAAGTAGTTGCAAACGGCAAGATTTCATTCTTTTTGATTGCCGAGTAATACTCTGTGTGTGTGTGTGTGTGTGTGTGTGTGTGTGTGTATATATATATATATATATATATATATATATATATATATATATATATATATACACACACCACATCTTTCTCCATTCATCCATCGACGGACATTTGGGCTGTTTCCATACTTTGGCTATTGTTGATAGTGCTGCTATAAACATTGGGGTACATGTGCCCCTTTGAAGCAGCATACCTGTATCCCTTGGATAAATACCTGGTAGTGCAATTGCTGGGTCATAGGGTAGTTCTATGTTTAATTTTTTGAGGAACCTCCATACTGTTTTCCAGAGTGGCTACACCAGTCTGCACTCCTACCAGCAGTACAAAAGAGATCCTCTTTCTCCGCATCCTCGCCAACATCTGTTGCCTGAGTTGTTAATGTTAGCCATTCTGACAAGTGTGAGGTGGTATCTCATTGTAGTTTTGATTTGTGTTTCCCTGATGATGAGTGATGTTGAGCATTTATTCATGGGTCTGTTGGCCATCTGGATGTCTTCTTTGGAAAATTGTCTATTCATGTCTTTTGCTCATTTCTTCACTGGATTATTTGTTTTTTGGGTGTGGAGTTTGGTAAGTTCTTTATAGATTTTGGATACTAACCCTTTATCTGATACGTCGTTAGCAAATATATTTTCCCATTCTGTCAGTTGCCTTTTAGTTTTGATGATGTTGAAGAAGATTTTTATTTCGATGAAGTTCAGTGTATCACTTTGTTCTTTCATGGATTGTGCCTTCAGTGTTGTAGCTAACAATTTTTGCCTAATCCAAGGTTGCAAAGTTTTTTAATATGTTTTTCTTCTAAAAAATTTTATAGTGTTTTAGGTTTTGCATTTAGGTTTATGAACTATTTTGAGGTAATTTTTGTATATGGTATGAGGTATGGATTGGAGTTTCATTGTTCTTTGTTTTTAGGTTTGTTTTTGCATATGGATGTCTAGTTGTTCCAACATCATTTTTTTTTCCAGTTTGTTTACTTTTGAGAGAGAGAGTGAGAGAGAACACATACTCATGGGAGAGGCAGAGTGAGAAAGGATCCTGTAGAGCAGAGCCTAAGCCTGACCTGAGCCGAGACCAAGAGTTAGATGCTTAATCAACTAAGCCACCCAGATTCCCCATCCTGTATCATTTTTTTAATTTCAATTCAAGTTAGTTAACGTACATTGTAGTCTTGGCTTCAGGAATAGAACCCAGTGATTCATCTGTTACATATGGCACCCAGTGCTCATCCCAAAAAGTACCCTCCTAATGCCCATCACCCATTTAACCCATCCCTCTACTCACCACCCCTTCAGCAACCCTCAGTTTGTTCTCTGTATTTAATATCTGTTATTAATCTGTTAATAACAGATCTGTTGTGTTTCTCAAATTCCACATATGAGTGCAATCATATATCTGTCTTTCTCTGACTTATTTCGCTTGCCATAATACCCTTTAGTTCCATCCACATTGTTGCAAATGGCAAGATTTCATTCTTTTTCATCACCAAGTAGTATTCCATTGTGTGTGTGTGTGTGTGTGTGTGTGTGTGTGTGTGTGTATGTATGTGTGTGTATGCACATACCTACCACATCTTCTTTATCCATCTATTAGTCAATGGAAATTTGGGCTCTTTCCTTAGTTTGACTATTGTTAATAGCGTTGCTATAAATATTGGGGTGCATGTGCCCCATGGAATCAGCATTTTTGTATCCTTGGGATAAATTCCTAGTAGTGCAATTGCTGGGTTGTAGGGTAGTTCTATTTTTAAATATTTGAGGGACCTCCATACTGTTTTCCAGAGTGGCTGCACCAGTTTGCATTCCCACCAGCAGTGCAAAAGGGTTCCTCTTTCTCTGCATCCTCGCCAACATCCTGAGCTGTAAATTTTAGCCACTCTGACCTGTGTGAGGTGGTATCTCAGTGTGGTTTTAATTTGTATTTCCCTAATAATGAGCGATGTTGAGCATATTTTCATGTGTCTGTTTGCCATCTGGATGTCTTCTTTGGAAAAGTGTCTATTCATGTCTTTGGCCCATTTCTTCACTGGATTATTTGTTTTTTGATGGTTGAGTTTGAAAATTCTTTATAGATTTTGGATACTAACCCTTTATCCAATATGTCATTTGCAAATATCTTCTCCCATTCTGTTGTTTGCCCTTTAGTTTTATTGATTGTTTCCTTTGCCATGTAGAAGCTTTTTTTCTTGATGAGGTCCCAATGTTCATTTTTGCTTTTGTTTCCCTTGCCTCTGGAGACATGTGAAGTAAGAAGTTGCTGTGGCCTAAGTTGAAGAGGTTGCTGCCTGTTTTCTCCTGTAGGATTTTGATGGTTCTCTGTCTTACGTTTAGGTCTTTCATCCATTTTGAATTTATTTTTGTGTATGATGTAACAAAGTGGTCCAGGTTCATTCTTCTGCATGACTCTGTCTAGTTCTCCCAGCACCATTTGCTGAAGAAATGGTCTTTTTTTTTTTCTATTGGATACTCTTTCCTCTTTGTCAAAGATTCGTTCGCCGTATATTTGTGAGTCCATTTCTAGGTTCTCTATTCTATTCATTGATCTATGTGTCTGTTTTTGTGCCAATACCATACTGTCTTGATGATTACAGCTTTGTAATAGACCTTGAAGTCTGGAATTGTGATGCCTCCAGGTTTGGTTTTCTTTTTCAACATTACTTTGGCTATGTGGGGTCTTTTCTGCTTCCATAAAAATTTTACGACTATTCTAGCTCAATTTTTGAAAAGACTTTCCTATTTCTACAAAATTGCGTTTGTACTGTGTTAAAAATCAGTTCTCCATATAAGTGTGTATCTGTATTTGAACACTTACTCTGTTTCATTGATCAACTGGTTTATCTTTATGTCAGTACTACACTATTTTGATTGCTATAGATTTATAAGGAGCCTTGAAATCAGGTAGTGTTAGTACTCTAAATTTATTCTTATATGAAGGTATTTGGCCATTATATGTCATTTTCATTTTTATATGAATTTAGAATCAGTTTGTCATTTTCTACAAAGAAAAACTGCTGGGATTTTGAATGAGAGTTCATTATATTTATAGACACTTTGGGGAGAAATGATATCTTAGCAATATTGAGTCATTTGACTCATGAATATTTTGTGTGTGTATGTGTGTTGTGTGAGTGTGTGTGTGTGTGTGTGCACGTATTTCCATTTATTTAGGTCTTCTCTCAACAATGTTGTAACATTTTTATTATTTACCACTTTCACACGTTTTGCCAAATTTATTCCTCATTGTTTTGGGTTCTGTTGCAAATGATGTTATTTTAAAATGTAAATTTCCAACTTTTCATTGCTAGCATATAAAAATACAATTGATTATTGTATTTTGATCTTATATTCTAAGACTTTTCTAAACAGTTATAAGTTCTGTGGCTTTTTTTTATGTGTGTAAATTTTATCAAATTTTCTGCATATACTTTTGTGAATCATGTCTTGCAAATACAATTTCACTTATGTCTTTTATTTCTTGTCTGATTGTGCCAGCTAGAAACTCCAGGACAGTGTTGCATAAGTGATGATAATAGATATCCATCTATTTTCCTGATCTTTGGGGGAAAGTTTTCAACCTTTCACCAAAAGTCTAATGCTAGCTGTAGGTTTTTTACAGATGTCTATTATCAAATTGAGGGAGTTTTCTTCTTTTTCTAGTTTGTGGAGAGTTTTATCAGAAATGGATATAGGATTTTGTCAAGTGCTTTGTATGTCTATTGAGATGATCATATAATTTGCTTTTTTAGATTGTTAGTATGGTGAATTACCTTGATTGGTTTGTAAATGCTAAACTTACCTGATATTCTTCATAAAAGCACCACTTTGTCATGGTGTATTATTCTTTTTATACATTATTAGATTAGATTTACTACAATTTTGTTTAGAATTTTTGCATCTGCATTAATAAAATACATTAGTCTGTAGTTTTCTTTTATTGTAATAGCTTTGTCAGGATTTTGATATCAGCATAATTAATGCTGGCTTTAAGAATAAATTGGAGCATACTCTTCCCTTTACAGTTTTCTGGAAAAGTTTGTTTGGAATTTGTGTTATTTCTTTGTTAGGTATTCAGTGGAATTCACCAGTGAATCCATCTAGTTCTGGAACATTCTTGTAATAAAAATAATAAAAGATTATTGAGATTACTTCTGCTTAGGTGAGCTTTGATAAGTTGTGTTTTTTGTCCATTTCATATAAGTGGTGAAATTTATTGGCCTAAAGTTATCCATCATAGTCTATTTTTTTCTTTTAATATTTGTGGAGTCTGTAATTATCTCATCTCTCATTTATGATACTTTATTCTTTTTATATTTTAAAATATTTGTTTATTTTTGAGAGAGAGAGAGAGAGAGCAAGCAAGCAAGCGAGCGAGCATGAGAGCAGGGTAGGGGCACAGAGAGAGGGAGACAGAGGATCCAAACTAGGATCTGTGCTGACAGCAGAGAGCCATTGTGATGCAGGGCTCAAACTCACAAACCATGAGATCAGGACCTGAGCCGAACTTGGATGCTTAACTGACTGAGCCACCCAAGCACCCCTTCTTCCTGATACTTTAAATTTGTGTCTTCACTGTTTTTTGCTTTTCGTGATAAGTCTGGGTAGAGGTTTTTTCATTTTATTCACTTTTTTTCAAAGAATGAGATTTTAATATTTTTGTGTTGTTTGCATTGATTGCTTTTCTTTATTATTATAATATTCTTAGTTCTACTAACTTTGTTAATTTACTCTTCTTTTCCTAGTTTCCTAACTTGGAAGTTGAGGTCATTGATTTGAGAGCTTTCTTCTTTTTTTAATATAGACATTTAACGGTATAAATTTCTCCATGGGTACTACTTCAGTGGTGTCTTATAAATTTTAACCTGTTGTCCTTTATATTTCATTCGGTTCAAAATGTGTTCCACTTTTCCTTTTGGTATCTTCTTTGATGCATGTATTACTTAGATGCATGTTGTTTAGATTCCAGTTATTTTGGAATATTTTTAGATGTCTTTCTGTTACCGATTTCTAATTTAATCCTTTTTCGTCAGAGAATGAATTTTCCATGACTTGAGTGCTGCCAAATTTATTGATACTTATTTTATGGCATAGAATACCATCCATTTTGGAAAATAATATGTATGCACTCTAAAAGAATGTGTGTGTTAGCAATATTTGGGCGGAGTGGTTTAGGTCTAGTTGATAGTGTTCAAATCTTTTATATCCTTATTGACTTCTCTCTGTCTGCCATATATTGAGAGGATTTTGAAATCTCTGGCTATAATGAGAGAGTTGTCTATTTATCTTTTTACTTTTGCCTCATTTATTTTGAACTGTGTTTTTAGATTTAGGATTGTTATGCCTTTTTGATAAATTGATCCCTTTATCATTGTGGAATGACCATCTTTATTGCTGGTAATATTGTCTGCTCTCAAATTTTTATTGTCAGACAAAGCCATTCTTACTTTGTATTACTATTAGTATGTCACATCTTTTATTTAGTATATTTGTTTTTTGACTTTTACCTTATTTGTGTCTTTAGATTTCAGGTGTGTTTTTGTAGTTGGGTCTTAATTATTTTGTCTTTATCTACTTAAAAATCTTTTTAATGAGGTATGTGAGCCATTTATATTTAATATGATTAGTGATATGCTTAGGTATAAATATATCAACTTGCTACTCATTTTATATTTGTTTCATCATATATAGTTATCCATTTTGATTTCCTGTCTTTTTGGCTTATTTATTAGAAGTTTTTTAAAAAAAGATTCTTTTTTATCTCCTTTCTTGGCCTATTAACTGTATTTTTTATTTTGCTTTAATGTTCATAATATATGTCTATTAATATAATATATTGAAGATTACCTTTAATTGATATTATACTACTTTACATATAGTTTAAGAACATTAAAATAGTAGATTTCCATCTCTCCTCCAACTTTGTGTTATTTTGTCATTTTTTTACTTCTATATGTATTATAAACCTAACACTAGATTATTATTTTTATTTAAAGTCAGTTCCTTTTTAAAGAACTTAAATAACAAGAAAAATGATATGTTTACTGATGTAGTTACCATTTCTGGTGTTCTTCGTTCCTTTGTGTAGATCTATATTTCCATCTGTTATAATTTCCTTCTGTTTGAAAGACTACCCTTTATAGTAGTTTTGGTTTATTAGTGATGGATTCTTTTAGCTTTAGTATTTCTGAAAGTCTTGATTTGTCTTCAGTTTGTTTTTGAAACCTCCTCAATTTATCTGTCTATCTATAATTTATTTAAGCAGTCTGTACACCTGACATGGACTTGAACTCATGACCCCAAGATCAAGAGTTGTATGCTCTACAGACTGAATCAGCCAGTACTCCTTATTATTATTTTTTAAATTTTAATTTCAGGATAGTTAACATACAGTGTTATATTAGTTTCAGGTGTGCAATGTACTGATTCAACAATTCTGTGCTTTAGTGCTCATCAAGATTAGTGTACTCTTAATCCCCTTCACCTATTTTACCTATCACCCCATCTACCTTCTCTCTGGTAGCAATCAGTTTGTTCTCTGTAGTTAAGAGCCTGTGTTTTGTTTTGTCTTTTTCCTTTGTTTCTTAAATTACACATATTAGTGAAATCATTGTATTTGTCTTTCTCTGACTGACTGGCTTATTTTCCTTAGCATTATACTCTCTAGCTCCATCCATGTTGTTGCAAATGGCAAGATTTCACTCTTTTTATGGGTGAATTATATTCCATTGTGTATATATACCACGTCTTCTTTATCCATTCATCTATTGATAGACACTTCAGCTGCTTCCATAATTTGGCTATTGTAAATAATGCTTCAGTAAGCAGAGGGTGCATGTATTTCTTTGAATTAGTGTTTTTGTATTTCTTGGGTAAATACACAGTAGTATGATTACTGGATCATAGGTATTTCCATTTTTAACTTTCTGAGGAAACTCCATACTGTTTTTCAGAGTGGCTGCACCATTTTGTATTCCTACCAACAGTGCAGGAGGGTTCCTCTTTTTCCACATCCTCGCTAACACCTGTTGTTTCTTGTGTGGTTGATTTTAGCTATTCTGACAGTTGTGAGGGGGATATCTCGTAGTTTTGCTTTGCATTTCATTGATGATGAGTGATGTTGAACATCTTTTCATGGGTCTATTGGTCATCTGTATTCCTTATTTGGAGAAACATCTGTTCATGTCTTCTGCCCATTTTTTAATTGGATTATTTGCTTTTTCTGTGTTGGGTTGTATTTCTTTGTATATTTTGGATACAACGATTTATCAAAGATGTCATTTGCAAATATCTTCTCCTATTCAGCAAGTTGTCTTGTTGTGTTGATTGTTTTCTTTGCTGTGCAGAAGCTTTTTTTTTTTTTTGAGGGGAGGGGCAGAGAGAGAGGGAGAGAGAGAGTCTTAAGTACGTTCCATGCTCAGCATGGATCCAGACATGGGGCTTGATCTCATGACCTTGAGATCATGACCCAAGTCAAAGTCGGGTGCTTAACTGAGCCACCTAGGTGCTCCAGAAGCTTTTTGTTCTGATATAGTCCCAATAGTTTATTTTTGCTTCTGTTTCCCTTTCCTCGGGAGATATATCTAGAAAAATATTGCTATGTTTGGTGTCAGTGAAATTACTACCTGTGTTCTCATCTAAGATATTTATGGTTTCAGGTCTCACAATTGGGTCCTTATTCCATTTTGAATTTATCTTTGTATATGGTCTAAGCCGGTGGTTCAGTTTCGTTGTTTTGCACGGAGTCATCCAGTTCTCCCAATACCATTTGTCAAAGAGGCTTTTTTCCACTGCATATTCTTTCTTCTTTTGTTGAAGAATAATTCACCGTGTAAACATGGGTTTATTTCTGGGCTTTCTATTTCCATTCCATTGATTTATATTTCTGTTTTGGTGCTTCTTCCATACTGTTTTGATTACTACAGCTTTGGAGTATAACATGAAATCTGGAATTGTGATACTTCCAGCCTTTTCTTTTTCAAGATTGTTTTGGCTATTTGGGGTCTTCTCTGGCTCTGTACAAATTTTAGGATTGTTTTTTCTAGTTTGGTGAAAAATGTTGTCAATATTTTGATAGGGGTTGCATTAAATTTTTAGATGCTTTGAGGAATATGGGCATTTTAACAATATTTGTTTTTTTCAGTCCCTGATCATGGAATATCTTTCCCCTTGTTTATATCATCTTCAGTATCTTTCCTCAGTGTTTTATAGTTTTTAGAGTACAGGTCTTTCACCCCTGTGGTATTTGTTATCTTTGGTGCAGTTGTAAATGGGATTACTTTCTTAATTTCTCTTTCTGTTGCTTCATTATTAGCATATAAAAATGTCACAATTTCTGTACATTGTGTATCTTGCGACATTTCTGAAAGCATTGATCAGTTCTAGTGGTTTTTGGTGGAGTCTTTAGGGCTTTCTGTATATAGTATCATGTCATCTGTAAATAGTGAAATTTAACTTCTTCCTTGCCAATTTGGATACCTTTTTTTCCTTTTGTGTGATTGTTGTGGCTAGGATTTGCAGTACTATGTTAAATAATAGTAGTGAGAATGAACATCCCTGTCTTGTTCCTGACCTTAGGGGAAACACTCAGTTGTTCACTATTGAGTATGATGTCAGCTGTGGGTTTTCATATATGGCCTTTATTGCATTGAGGTATTTTCCCTCTAATCTTATTTTGTTGAGGGTTTTTATCATGAATGGATATTGTACTTTGCCAAATGTTTATTTGCATCTATTGAAATGATCATATGGTTTTTATGCCTTCTTTTGTTGATGTGATGTATCACATTGGTTGACTTGTGAATATTGAACCACTCTTCCATCCTAGAGATAAATCCCACTTGATTATGGTGAGTGATTTTTTTTAATGTATTGTTGGGTTTGGTTTGCTAGTATTTTGTTGGAGATTTTTGCATTTATGTTCATCAGAGATGTTAACCTGTAGTTATGTTTTTTGGCAGTGTCCTTATCTGGTTTTGGGATCAGGGTAATGCTGTCCTCATGGAATGAATTAGGAAGCTTTCCTTCCTCTTCTATTTTTTGGAATAGTTTGAGAAGACTAGGTATTAGCTCTTCTTTAAATGTTTTGTAGAATTCACCTGTGAAGCTGTCCGGCCCTGGACTTTTGTTTGCTGGGCATTTTTTGATTACTGATTCAATTTTATTTCTGGTAATCAGTCTGTTCAAATTTTCTGTTTTTTTCTGATACAATTTTGGTATATGTGCTGCTGAAGCAAGCACTTTCTGATACAATTTTGGGAGGTTATATGTTTCTAGGAATTTATCCATTTCTTATAGGTTGTCCAATTTGTTGCCACACAATTTTTCATAATATTCTTTTACAATTTTTCATATTTTTGTGGTGTCAGTTGTTATTTCTCCCTTTTCATTTCTGATTTGATTTATTTGATACCAGTGCTCTCTCTCTTGATTTATTTGATACCAGATGAGTCTGGCTAAAGGCTTATTGATTGTGTTCATCTTTTCAAAGAACCACCTCCTGGTTTCATTGATCTGCTCTATTGTGTTTTAGTTTCTATTTTGTTTATTTCTGCCCTAATCTTTATTATCTCCTTCTTTCTATTGTTTTTGGGTTTTATTTATATTACAATATTATTGACTTTGTTTCACATGCTGTACATTTTATTCCAATGACTTATTTATTTCATAACTTGAAGTTTATACCTCTTAATCCCCTTCATCTAGTTTGTCCATCCCCTCCAATCCCCTCCCCTCTGGCAAGCACAGTTCTTTGTATTTATGAGTGTATTTTTGTGTGTTCATTTTTTTTATATTCCATATATAAGCAAAATCATATGATATTTGTCTTTGTCTCTTTTATTTTACATAGCACAATATTCTGTAGGTCTATCCATGTTGTTACAAATGGCAAGGTCTCCTTTTTTTTAATGGCTGAATAACATTCCATTGCATTTATATACGACTTCTTTACCCATTGATCTATCAATGGACACTTGGGTTGTTTCCATATCTTGGCTATTGTAAATAATACTGCAGTAAACATAGGAGTGCATACATCTTTTTGAATTAGTATTTTTGTTTTCTGTGGGTAAATGCTCAGTATTGTAATTATTGGATCATGTGGTATTTCTATTTTTAATTTTTTGAGGGAATTTCTTATTATTTTCCACAGTGGCTGCACCAATTTACACTCCTACCAACAGTGTACAAGGATTGCCTTTCCTTCACATCCTTGCCAACACTTGTTATTTCTTGTCTTTTTACTACTAGCCATTCTGACTGGTATGTGGTGACATCTCATTGTGGTTTTGATTTGCATTTCCCTGATAGTGATGTTGAACATCTTTTCATGTTTCTGTTGACCATCTGCATGTTCTTTGGAAAAATGTCTATTTAAGTTCTCTGCCCACTTTTAATTGGATTATTTGCCTTTTTTGGTGTTGAGTTGTATCAATTCTTTAAATATTTTGGATATTAAGTCATTATAAGACATCATTTGCAAATATTTTTTTCCATTCGGTAGGTTGACTTTTTGTTTCATTGAAATTTTCCTTTGTTATGCAAAAGCTTTTTATTTTGATATAGTCCCAGTAGTTTATTTTTGCTTTTGTTTCCTTTGCCTGAGGAGACATATTCATAAATATGTTGCTAACGGTTACTGTCTATGTTTTCTGTTAGGAATTTTGTGGTTTCATGTCTCACATTTAGGTCTTCAATCCATTTTCAGTTTATTTTTATGTATCGTGTATCATTTTTTTGCATGTAGCTGTCCAGTTTTTGCCAATGCCATTTATTGAAGACTTTTTTATTTCATTGTATATTCTTGCCTTCTGTGTCATATGTTGGCCATATAAGAGTGGGTTTGTACATGGTAATGCCCCTTGAATCTTGAGATTTACTAGGAACTATACCTGGCTCTGTGCAAGTGTTGGGCACTTGTACCTCTTACTCATTCCTGTGGTACTCTTCCTGTAGTTTCCTCCCATGCATGTGCTTATCAGTACTCAGCTGAATATTGAAGGGGATCCTCTATATATTATCAAGTTTTCTCTGTGCAGTGTTCTCCTTTTTGAGACTATGTCCTGTGAACTCTAGTTGTCTTAGTTTCCCCAGGGTCTCAGCTCTGGTTTCTACCTTCCTATGCTGTAGTCTGGAAACTCTCAATTCATTAAGCTGGGGGGCAGATTGTAGGGTTTACTTTGTTTTCTGTTCCTCAGGGATCACTATTCATCACTGCTTGATGCTGAATGTTTTGTAAACCTTGTTTTCAAATATTTTGAAAACCTTATTCAATGTATTTTGATTGTTTCAGGAAGGAGAGTGAATCTGATCCCTGTTATTCCATGGAGGCTGAAAATGGGAGTCTAGGCACAATTGTTTTAAAATTTTGGCTCAATCACTTAGTTGTGAGACCTTAGATGTGTTTCTTTAGTTCTTTGAACTTAAGTGTTTTTTTTTTAATCAGTACAACTGGGAAAGTATCAGAGATCTCTTAATAGAAAGAAATGAAATAAATGAGATAACATTTAAGTTGTGTCCATATGGTGTTGGATATATATAATATATATTTAATATTTAACATACATTTCTTTCCTTTGTCTTCTTAGTCTCCTTTGCTTATGATGGTGATAAAAAATGTTTATTGAATTGTGTTAAATTAAGTTCTGTGGCTCCAAATTTATTCATCCTGTTCTCACAGGATCTCACAGGATCTCAATATGAAGGCTGGAGGGTAACCACATTGTTGAAAACTGCCCAAACTTCTTTTTCTTCTAAGTGTCCAGGGGCAAATAAGTCATCTGATTTTACTGCTAAGATTTATCTAACTTTCTTGAGGAATTGCTGAATCTTATTCTGTTAATGTGAAGAGGAGAGAAACACAAGTGAGGCTCAAAGAACAGTGTGGTTCTTGATCTCTAATGTCTGCTTTTCTATTCTTTTATGCTAAGTGACAGTTTGCAAGTGTTGCAGAATTATTTCATTACACATGCTAGGATATCTTGTAGTAGGAAAACTGATGTTTTCCAGAAATCTCACGTTCTTTTAATTTGTAAGATTTTGCTAATCCATACTACATTTGTCTTTGGGGAGAGACATGTAGATAGAATGATAGTATTTTAATGCTTTATTTACATCTGCCATAATGGTGCTTGACCTAAATATGTAGATAGATGTATTTAATTTTTTTTAACGTTTATTTATTTTTGAGACAGAGACAGAGCATGAACGGGAGAGGGGCAGAGAGAGAGGGAGACACAGAACCGGAAGCAGGCTCCAGGCTCTGAGCCATCAGCCCAGAGCCCGATGCGGGGCTCGAAGTCACGGACCGTGAGATTGTGACCTGAGCCGAAGTCGGACGCTTAACCGATGAGCCACCCAGGCGCCCCTAGATGTATTTAATTTTTAAATGCCACCAAATTTTGTGAATTCTTTACTAAGTAATGTGACATAGGGAAAAATAGTACATATGGCTAAAATTTGAGGTATAGCTACAGACTAATGAAACTAGTTCTGAAGTGGCCATAACATTCATGGCATTTAGTTTTGAACAGTATTAATAGTCAATTTTAGAAAGAATAATTGAATTTATTATCTTCATTTCCTGTAATTCATCTTGCATAACTTTATCAAATTAATCTTCCTTAATCACTGCTTTCACATTGTCATTCCCTTTCTCAAAAAATGTTTAGGAGATCTTAGATCTTACTGGCTTTACAAGGGAACTCTTTTGCCTTTCTTTCAAGTCTTTATACACATAGGTTTCATCCTTCGTGTAAAAACCTACTTCTTCATACTCCCTTGAGTGAAGCCTTCAAGTAAGTCAGAACTTCCTCTTTTTAGTTTCTTTAATTTCTCCGCTCTTTTCCTTCTCATTGTCTTCTCATGTGTTTGTTTTCTACTCTTCCCTGTTTATTTCTTCCCTATTCCCTAGGTAGATCACCTTTACTTCCTTAACAAAATCTTCTGTGTGTCTGGCTATCACAGATACCCCTTTTCTCTATTCATTGAAGAATGTGTAATTACAGAATTATAGCCAAAGCTATAATAATGTGTTAGAAGATAATTTAACCTAAACCCTTACTTTTAAGTAGGAGAAATTGAAGCCCATGATTTTGTAACTGGTCCAAGCTCATGCAAAGAAGTAGTTTTGGAGACTAAACTAGAAGTTAGGCCCTTCTAAACCTGTGTGTAAAATTTTATTAACTTGTTCATTCATTCACTGAATATAGACTGTGCACCTTTCATTCAGTCTTTTAATCCATGCAAAAATCCTA
Source organism: Neofelis nebulosa (assembly GCF_028018385.1). Classification (NCBI taxonomy): domain Eukaryota; kingdom Metazoa; phylum Chordata; class Mammalia; order Carnivora; family Felidae; genus Neofelis; species Neofelis nebulosa. The sequence continues at coordinate 52,051,390 of NC_080787.1, forward strand.
AGAGGTAGGTACTATTATTGTGCCCAGTTTTTAGATGGGTACCAATCCATGGCATCAGAGGTTAAATGGTAGAGTTGGAATTGAAACACCAGTGGTTTGGTCCTAAGGCATGAGTGTGTTTTTGTTTTGTTTTGTTTTTCCTTCTGAGTGTTTAATCATCATGTGATACTGCCTCTCTTTGCTACTGGCCTCTGGCTAGTTTTTGCATACTTAAAGGATGGGACCATGTCCTATGCTTTTGGGTTTCTCTCTGTCCCCACTATGGTAAGTAAGCTCACAGTGTAGCTCAGTATTTGATCCAGCAATATCTAACCCAGCAAATTGCTCATTACGATAACCCCTAAGTATGAATCAGCATGGCCACACTCATATTTTTAAAGAAATCATTTGAACCTAGCCTAAAGCCAGGTGTGTACACAGGAATTAAAGTGTGAGTTTATTATGCAGATAATTACGATAAAATTCTACCTTTTCCTTTATTAATTTCACTTTTTTGTATTTTTATATTGCTTCCCTATCTTTAAGGATTTTACTTTATCATTTAGCACTGCAGTTCAAACCACTTGGTCTCCACAAATCTTTTAGTTCCCACCCCCCCCCCCCCCAACCAAGTCAGGCAAATATGTAGAGAATTTGGATGGCAGAGCCATAGTCAATTCTTTCAGGCTCCTTACTGACTTTGTTTCATTCTTACCACATAGTGCAGGGTTTTCAATTGACTTCTATATACTCTGGTCTGTGTAGAATCTGTCCAGCCATCTTCATGCCTAATTGGCCTGTATGGGATATATACATGAATAAAGCATGTGATATCCCTGCTAAAATGACAAGTGAATATGGAACCATTAGAAGTCCACCTGGATTTCCAGTAAGATTTTCTGGATAATTACAGAACACAATTGAACAAGCACAGTTCCCCTTGCCTCCCCAACAAATCCTTCTTTCAGTCAGGCTACTAAAAAACAAACACCAAATTCTTATTGCATGAATCAAGATAGTGATTTCTTCCACATAAAAAAGAGAACATTATCCTTAATCTTTCATTTAAGTCAAGAGCAAGATTGATTTGCTTTTAGCCCTTAAGTGAATGTTCGTGAACTTAGGTTTATATGACTAATAGTCGGATCCTGAAGTGATAGTAAATGGTATGAATATCAGTTTTACTTGAGGTTGGTATATACATATGTTGGTGAGAAGTTCTATTTAATTCATGGTATGCTCTTTTTTTTCTCACACATGTAAATGAAAAAATTCCTTTTGAGTTGAAATGGAAACAAAAGCCCACATTTAGCCAAGTATAATGATTAGGAACAAAGTTGGTTTGGTGTCCTAATAGATCAGAGAAGTAGCCTAACCATTGTCTTGAGGCTTTACCTATATTTATTTTAAAATTTTTAAATGTTTTTATAATTTTATTTTTGACAGAGAGAGAGTGTGAGTGGGGGAGGTGCAGAGAGAGAGAGAGGGAGACACAGAATCCAAAGCAGGACCCAGGCTCTGAGCTGTCGGCACAGAGCCTGGTGCAAGGCCCTGAACTCATGGATGGTGAGATCATGGCCTGAGCTGAAGTTGGATGCTTAACTGACTGAGCCACCCGGACACCCCTCACTTGTGTTTATTTTAATAGCTACATGATATTTATGAATTTTTGTTCTAGGAAAAAATGAAGAAGAGGGCACTTTATATCTCCCCTCATTTTATTTGAGAATTATTATTTAGGTGTCATGCTTACTATTATCATTACCATTTAAAAATATTATTTCCCAGATTTGGTATAATTTCTATCTATTAGAAGTAAAAATAGAACAGTTTTTACCCCCTGATGGAAATGAAATACTGACTGTTAATGTCTTTTAGCACACTAACTTTGCTTATTATGATGATTTATCTGAACTCACTGGAATAGACATAATGTCTAACTTTAGCTGTGTCTACAGAATGGCAGCATGCATTTGCTGAAAAAACTATAGTAGTACGTCTCACCTGAGTTTTCTTATGAAGAAAATATATTATTAAGGGAGACTACTACTTGATTTTTATGAACTTCTTCTGACCAACTGGATCTGGGATTGTAAAAAGCAGATGTACCCTTGGGTTTCAACACACATGTGTTCTTTTTTTCAAGAAATTTTTTCTTCTAGTTGAATATTTCCACTTATGTTACTTGGGAAAAGATTGCCACCATAATATGAAGCATCATTACTGAATCTAAGTGATGCCCAATTAGGAAGGAGCCATGAAAGGTAAAGGAGAATATTGACAAGAGAACTCAGCAAGCTTGGCAAGGGCTATGGTAAGAAGCCCTAATTAGTGCATTGGATCTACTTAATCAGAATCAGAGATGGTAATTGACTTGGATGTCAACCTACTGAATAGTTGGCATGAATCTGGAAAACATAATGCGGAACAAAGACAAAGTTGCTTCAAGGGCCCTAGACTAGGGATCACATTCTCCTGTAACAAAACTACATAAAAATCTGATGTTTTTTCTCATGGACTATGTGTCACACTTCTTGTGAAAATGACTGCATGTGGATAGCCGTGGTGTCCATTCATGATCTTTTCTATGCCATCTAGACAGGTTGAAGGGCTGTTATGGTTTAGTGACTAATGCTGACTAGCCACCATCACTGGATTTTTATGATCAGTGGAGACCACAGTGCTCTGACAGCCAAAGTGCCCAAATTGGCTGTGCTGTGGCTGGGTTAGTTTAACTTTATCAAGTCCAGGCAGCCTGGGTGCTTGGGTTCTTTCAAAGGGATGAGTTACCAAATATCCTTTGGGTTCTGAGATTGTGCTGGACAATGACATACTGAGGCACATTCCTAGTATCCTACCTCATGAATCTGAGTTGTGATCATGGCACCATAGGCAGATATTCTTGGATTTTTTGTCAAGTGTCCTTTTGCCTGCTTTAGATAAATAGGTGCTTTAATTGCTAAATTGTTCGCTCTAATTCTGCTGTTGCTGCTGTTGCATATATTTGAGAGTTTGTCAGAGACAGAGGCAAGGGCTATGATAGTCACAACTTTCACCAGCAGGCCAAATATGATTCATTTTTTTTTTAGTCCCTTGGGGCTGAAATGCTTTGGAAACTTTAGATCTTTATATACTTGTATCTCAACATAAGGTTTTATCTACTCTACTGCAGAATTACATGGGCCAGATTTGTGGTTTTGAGCCCCTTCTACTCCTTGACAGAGTTTTCTCTTTGGGAGATCCTTCCCCTACTTGTGTCTTCTGTTTGAGCCACTGAGCTAGGCAAAGGGACTTTGTGAGACTCCTTCAGTGTTTGATAAGTGTTATTTTTTTAAATTTTAATTTATTTAAATTTTAGTTAACATAGAGTGCAATATTGGTTTCAGGAGTAGAATTCAGTGATTCATCGCTTACATACAACACCCAGTGCTCATCACAACAAGTGTCCTCCTTTTTTTCTTTTTAAATAATTTTTTACATTTATTTATTTATTTTGAGAGAGAGTAAGCACAAGCAGGGGAGGGGCAGAAAGAGGGAGAGAGAGAATTAGAAGCAGGCTCCATGCACTGTCAGCATGGAGCCCTATGTGGGGCTTGATCTTACATACCATGAGATCATGACCTGAGCTGAAATCAAGAGTCTGCAGCCCAACTGACTGAGTGGTTCAGGCAACCCAACTAGTGCCTCCTTAATACCCATCACCCATATAGCCCATCTCCCACCTACCTCTCTCCATCAACCCTGTTTGTTCTCTATCATTGAGTCTTTTGTAGTTTATTTCCCCCTCTCTTTTCCCCCCTTTCCTCTGTGTTCATCTGTTTAGTTTCTTAAATTCCACATATGAGTGGAATCATATGGTATCTGCCTTTTTCGGACTGATTTCTCTTAGCATAATACGTTCTAGCTCCATCCATGTTGCTGCAAATGGCCAAGATTTCATTCTTTTCGATGGCTGAGTAATATTCTATTGTGTGCATGTATAGCACATCTTCCTTGTCCATTCAGTTTGATAACTCTTGTGACTAGAGGAGTGTTGACTGAGCATGGGCATTGGCACAGCCCTCGTACCACTGTTGGGTATCGGACCCTTGAGTGCACTCTGATCTAGTTTATTCCCATAGGAACAGGAGTGAGATTTATCAGCGATTTCAGTTACTCTACTAACCTAAATTTTATACTTTAACTTTTTGTGGTTTTGAAAATCAGTATGTTAGAGAAGTGGCTTTGTGTGAAAATCAGTGTTAGAGAAGTGGCTCAGCCATTGTGTCTGCCTGCCTTGCTGACTTTTATTTAGTTCCAAACATTTGTTGAGTCATTGCTGTATTTCAGCTGTTTGAAATAAGGATGTATGTGTCTATATACATTTGAGAATATTATTTCTGACTGGGAGAAAAATATTAGTTTCCATCTATATCAAACATTGAGTGCAAGACACTATTGGTATGAGATACCATAATATGGGGGTATTTACTGAGCATCAGTTATGGGTCAGAGACTTTCTGAATATAGATCAGGGAAAAAGGGAGAAATATATGCTTTGATAGAGCTTACATTCTAAGGGAATCAGGGTGGGACAGATTATAAACAAAATGCACAAATAAAAGTGACAGTGTGAGATATGGTATGTTAGTTAATAGGTGGATTGTATTGAGAAAAATAAAGCATAGAAGGCCTTATGGAGAAGGTGACATTTGAGCAAAGGCCTGGAGAAAGTAAGGGAATAAAGAGTATTTCTGGTAGAGGGAACAACAAATGAATAGGCCCGGATTCTAGGAGTGTGTCTAGCATGTTGAAGGTACAACAGGGCATGCGATGCACATAGGGAGAGACAAATAGATGAGGTCCGAGGAGTGATGGGGGGAGGGTATAGGTCAGAGAGGGTTTGATTGTTGTTTTTGTGGACTTAGTTGATATATATTTCTCTTAACCCAGTTGAAATAATGTGGTAATTCTTGTGAAGGATTGACTGCCCAGGGAAGTTTACAAATAAAATTTCTAATATCCATAAAATTATTCCATATACAAGTATCTTTATACAGGCTGTACTGACATATTTATATGGAGACAGATATAGCAAGTGGATAGCAAGTTCTTTTGTGAGGAAGAATAAAGCCTAGGTACGTGTACTCCCCATCTTGATGGTTTAGTATGTAGTATTTTACCTTGTCTTCAAAAGACATGAGACTTAGCAACTGAGTAAGAACAGCTGCTTGTGAATTTTCCAATATAAAATGTTTAAGAAGTTTTTCATTTTTAAAGATTTCTCTACTATCCTTTTTTGCTTTATCATGATGTTATCTATTATTTATTATTTTTCAACTTGAAGCACTAAATATGTCAGAAAATTTTAAATGATAATCTCATATCAAGAGTAATTTTTAGGGCAATAGATTAAATTTTTGGTGATAAGGTTATATAGATAGTTAGATGGATAGGTGGGTGGATGGATAGATAGGTAAATAGGTAGAGTCCTGCTTGCCTTATAGCAGTCTAAATTAAATTAGAACTCCTGAATGAAATATTTACTAAATTTACTCATCAAGTACTTGTCCTTGTGACAACATTACATGAAGCCGACAGGTGACATTTTGACATTCTAAATAGTAACAGAGATACAGCTTCTCTTTCTCAGGATTGCTTATTACCCAAAGTGAATTTTCTCTCTTGTGTTTCCATTATCATTTTGATATGATTCATGGTGACCTCTTAAATTACCTCAAGGGTTGTGGATAATTTAATATGCTCTTATTAAAAAAATCCCTTTTCTACTCCAGCAGGGTTTTTTTAACTGGCACTACCATCTAGGGGGTTTGTACTAAGGCTTCAGTGGTTCTCTTTATCCCTTGATATTGTATGCATGCATTTATGTGTATGTTCACATATATATTTTTCTGAGGAGAGCATTCTAACTCTTACCAAATTCTCAAGGGATCTGTGATCTGAAAAACATTAATATCACTTGTTTAATAGAAAACATTTTAGTGGGTGTTGGGTGGCAATAAGACACAGCATGAAGTCTCCATGTAAGAAAAGGCATGGTTGAGACACTGAATGTGTGTTCACATCAATTAGCAGACTTAAAATTTTCTATACCAACCACATTACAAGGAAGTAATCCAAGGAGGGATCATTTCAAAGGGAAAAATAAGATGAAGTTTCCAGCGACAGATGAATTCACTTATGGACCCAATTTTTGGGCAAAGATGGATGGAAGGGGGAAGAGTTTTGAGCTGCTCATTGCCATTTATTGCCCTCCTAACTTAGACGTGTGTGCTGACTTGGAGGTAATTGTGGTGTTCAAACATCTTTAGGAGCCCAACCTGCATTGGATTACAGAAATATAGCTCATTGAGGAAATAGGATACGTGGTGGTTTCTGTTGTGAAGTGTTATAAAGGAGGATAACTCATATATAGAAAGGAAGAGAGGTGGCTTCATATTAGAACTTTTTGAAAAAAAAAATCATATACCATTTTGGTGAGGTCCTGGTGGACATCAGAAAGAAATATGTTTGTGGAGACTTGAGAAGAAAAGTCTGAGACTGTTCTAGTAAGGATCTCTAAGGAGATTAAATGACAGTGCAAGAGGAGAAAATGTCACTGATGGTAGAACAAGAAAAAAGCAGATATTTCACCCCCACTTTCTAGTTTAGAGGTTTAGAAACTAGGAAAGGCTTTGGACTAGAAATATTATAGAAAATAGATTAATATGAATTCTCTTAGTAGGTTGGAGGAATTACAGCAATGTGTAGCACATTTTACACAACAGCTGCCCAGACGTAGGCATTAGGGAAAGGAAACAGTAATAGTTGGTCTCAACCATAAGCTATAATGAAAATATTTTATGACCAGTTTGCAAAGATTATGTAGAAGCAATAATAAGGGTGGCCAGCAGTGGCGACAAAGAAAGAATTTACTTTCATAAAGACTTGCTGGGGTGATATAAATGCAGAAGACTTATAGATACTCAAAGGATCAAAGAGGAACTGATTGAAAGGAGGAAAGAAGCTAATAATAAAAGAAGAAAATATGTAGAACATTTTAGTTTAATGTTTTTAATTCAACAAATATGTTATAGGCACCAAGGAGGATGGAAGGAAAAGCAATATCTGTGTCTTCAGGGAGCTTCTAATATAGTTACACAGTTAAGAGCAAATACTATAGTAGTATATAGATCACAATATGTTATACAGGGATTGCATGTACAGAGCACTTTGTTTGGGGCTGCTGAAGATGCAGAGATGAATCCTCATCATAAGGAGCTTGGTTGATACCAGTGAGGGAAATTAAGTCATTCATACAACTAACCTTCACATAAGCAAGAATATATTAACTGCCACTAGGGACCATGGTATCCTTGTTCAAGGAAGGTGAGCTCTTATCTGATCAAGGGTAACTGGAAAAAGCTTTAGAGAGGAGGTGATATTGTCAGTGGGCTCTGAAGGTTGTATAGAACTTTGTCAAGCTATTAGATAAATTCAAAAGGAAAGGGTGCATAAATATTGTAGGAATTATTTGGTTTTTGTCAAAGAAGACTTATATGTATGAGTAAGCATTGGATGAAAAATAATCAGTGGCATCTTTTCTCTGGTCTTTTACAAAAAACTATAGATAATTACCCTTTTAGCGGCATGAGAAGGACTGACACAATCTTTCTTGGATGTTTTCCAACTCTAATCCAGTGACTCTCTAAACCTGTACCCAAGGAAAGTGAATGCCTTACTTATTTAAAATAAAATTTACAATCATACTAAAAAGGCCTTGAAAAAGTTTTATAAATGCCTCTGTTAGTGATAATATTAATTGCAGCCATATTTTACTAAATTATCCCAAGAACCTCATGAGTTATGGATAATAATCCTCATTTTTCAGATGAAGAAATGCTTAGAGACGTTAAGTAATTGTCCCAAGTTCATACAGTTATTAAGTGGCAGAACTAGCACGCCCAGCCATGTCCTACTAACTCCAAAGATTGTGTCTTAACCACTACTCAGTACCATCTTGTTACCTTTCTACTGGAAGCATAGCACAAAGTCTAAGTGGTCGTATCAGAGTTCCTGTTTGTCAACAACAAAATCGACTCCAGCTAATGGAAGTAGAGAAGCAATTTGTTAAAGAAAATTGGCCAGCTCCAGGAAGGGCCAGGGAGTCAAACTTGTAGTCTGTGAATCCCAAAAGCATACCCAGTCTCACTGCTGCACTGATTTAGTAGAGGCCCCATGACTTCTGCCTCTGCACATAGCTTTGCACAGGGTGCTGCTGATAGTGATGTAGGGTGCCACAGCTGGGACCTGGACCACTGCTGCTCCGAATGCTGGATGAATCTCTGTGCTTCTCTTGGTAGAATGAGTTCCACATGGTATCTCCTATACCTCATTTCACTTTCTTGAAGTTGTCTGTGGGTGTGTCTAATTGGCAGAGCCTAAGTCATATGTCATGACAAATTACAAAGGAATCTGGGAGACAAATGCCTAGCTTGTAGCTTGGGAGGAGATTCCTAAGTTAAGAAATTCTCTATATAGGAAGGATTTTTAAAAGGTTCTAGAGAACCAAAAATCAGTGGCCGGTAGAGGTTCATTTTGTATAAGAGTCTAGCATTTATCCAAATTGTTCTTTATCTGTCCAGAGTTTCTGTCAGCCCTTTATTTCCTTGTGGTCAGAAGGTGACCTTACCAGCATCTCAATTCTGACACCATGCCAGCAATGACCCAGGCAGTAAAAAATATATCACCGAATTAATTTAGTGGAAACACTAAAACATTCATGGTCTTAAAATTTTAACAGAAGCCTGTGTTTTCTCCATTAAAAAAAATTAATCGGGTAGGATGTCTTTAATCAAAAGACAAGTCAACTGGGTCACACAAAAGACCAAATAATAGCATTGTAACTCAACAAATTCTCTGACTTTTGGCTGCTTTTTATAAGCCTGAAAAAAAATATCAAAAGCAGTAAAAACTTATATTATTTCTGTCAGTAGTCTTTTTCATAAAATGTTGTGAAAACAATCTCTTTAAGAAGGAAGCAACATACTGAGCAGCAAGCCTCAGTCACAGGAAGTTCATTTTTTCTTTGGCTTACAGCCCAATGCCATCAGAACTAATTAAAAACAGAGCCACGCTGGTATGGGGCTCAGTGTTTGGGTTTTACAATAACAGAGTCGCAAAGCAGGGGGATGTCTAATGAGAATAGTTTCTGAGTTTGTTTTGTAGCATTGGGCAACTATGTCAATTACTGGAACTGCAGCTCAGGGCCAGCACCCATGCTGGGATGTGAGAGAGTCTTATTGCTGTACAGATTGAGCTTCCACTTTGATACATGTGATATGCATGTCACTTGTATACTGGTGCGGCTCCTTGGCTACAGACTATATCAGAGGAGGCTGATGCCACCTTGCTCCTCTTGTCTGAGGCCAGATCAAATGTTACTAGGCCCAGATTTCATCTGCATCATTAGCTATGCTCCAGTTAAAAAATGAAACATGTCCTCTGGTTGGGAAAGTATTGGAAATAAAGGCTCTGACTTACACAGCCATATGTATGAGATGCTGGGGAATTAATGCAGGATGGAAGAGGCAGGCAGAGAAAGACATACATACCAAGGTAAAGAAAGAAAGACGAATAAAGCAACATGGCCAATTAATGAATAATTCAGGACTAAAATATCCCCTTTGCTTTATTTTATGTATAATAGTAATAAAAGCAAGATTTTTTTGGTTTCTTTACCTTTTTTCCCCTTTGCTTAAAGAATAACATCCCCCAACCCCACCTCCCAGCCCCCTTGCAAAAAGAACCTTATTTTTTCTGTATATGGTCATTTAAGAAATTGATTTACAAGAAGGAGGTAGAGTGATGGAAAAAGCTGATAGTTTTAGGTAAGAAATTATCAGTAGAGTACTTGTAACTCTGTATATGGTCTCTTCAAGTTTATAATTTAATCTGTGATCAAGGTGATTTTTCTTTTCCTATATGTTTGCAAAACATGATGGAAGAACATTCCAGTGCCAAATGTAGGTATTGCTGAATATATTAAAATAGAACTACAATGAGAGCTCAACAAATTTTGGATCTATTCTTTTTTTGTGATTTAGTGCATTTAAAGGCAGTTGTATTTATTTGTATTCTGTTTCATTTATATTTTTCATGTCTTAAGAATATGTGCAGAGAAAAATCAATATATCGTTCTAGTAGATAAATTCAAATAAATATGGAGTTTTATTAATTAACTTATATAATCAAGGTATTAGTCATCTGCATTATTAATGACTCATGAAACATATATGTAGTTATATATGATCTTTCTTGGTGCTTTTTAGAGTTGTGAGCCAACAAACATGACAGATGAACATGCTATGGGAGCAAGATTTTAAGAAGGTTGACATAAATTGGGGTGCCTGGGTGGCTTAGTCGGTTGAGCGTCCGACCTCAGCTTAGGTCATGATCTCATGGTTTGTGAGTTCAAGCCCTACATTGGGCTCTGTGCTGACAGCTGGGAGCCTGGAGTCTGCTTCAGATTCTGTGTCACCCTCTCTCTCTGCTCCTCCCCCTCTCACACTTTCTCTCTCTCTCTCAAAAGTAAATTCAAAAATTTTTTAAAAATTAAATAAAATTTTAAAAAAGGTTGACGAATATATTCTAGACCAGCAATATGACTTAATGTAAAACATTTAATGATTTAGACATTATTCCTTAATATTAATATGATTAGGCACAAAGAATGAGGTATTTTAAAAGTATATGCAATTATTAATACCTTGCAAAACAGAGCATAATTTTATAATTTTTCTCTTCTCACTATTATCACTCTCTGGGCTCTTCAATCAGTGTTAGGACTGGTGATTCCATTCAATGTCATGTGTAGTGTACTTTTCATCATGGTCATGTATATCTGCCTTGAAAATTATACGTGCTGAAATCTAATAGACTGGGATTTCCTTGATGTCTCTCTTTCTAGCACCTTCTCCCACCCCTCAAAGGACTTTTCATCCAATATTCTATAAAGTCTTTGAATAGTAGATTGAGGAAGCTGTTGGGTACCTGTGCTCTCAAGTATCCTTGTTTCCAAGGAATCAAAGAACAAAACTCTGGACAGAAGACCATGGGCAGTCTTCCTGGAGAATGACAGTAACATTAGCATGCTGGGAATGTCCTGCTGGGATACTTGGTAAGGCTGTGGCCAAGAAGAGAATGATACATATTAAAAACCGGCCTTAGAACTCTGTTGCCTGTTAATCTTGGACCAGAGAAAGGGACAGGGAGGGAAGGAGAGAAGGAAGAAAGAAGATAGAGACTGCAAGAAGGTTTGGCAAGCAGAGACTTCCACAAGTTAAACTCATGTCCTGGGACTGCTCCTGAGTGAAATGGGCTAGACTTCTCCAAAAGTCTACTCTCTGCAAATAGAAAAGGGCCGCTTGAAATCTGCCTTCAAACCCAGGTTTACGGGGAATGGTGCTGGCAATTCAAATCCTGCAGATGTGGAATATTGACAGAAAATCAGTGGTGGTAAAGTGAAGTTAGAACAGCAGCAGCATGAATGAAAGGCATTTGATTGTTTTTTCTTTTGCTATAAAAAGACTTTAGAAAACATGAATGTGTTTGGGGAATGTGTAGAGGGTTTGAAGGGCTTTAGAGTTTTTATTTTACTTCCTGTTTACATCCTCCTTCATGGATAAATGAACTCTGTTTACTTAAAAGATTTTGTAGAGCAGCCACAGTCCCTTATATAATCTTAATGCAAGCATTGCTTTTATGAGCCTATGGACTTTAGTGTTATAACCAGAGAAGGGTACGGAAAGACAGAGTGCACTTAATCTGGTATATGTTATGTGTCACGTACTTTTTGGCATATTTCACTTATTTCTCAATAACACTTGCAAGTAAGGAAACTGAGGCTCAGACAGATTTAAAATTAAAGCCATATAACTTGTAAAAGAACTGTGATTTGAATACAGTCTTGAGTATAGAAGCTATGTTCTCTCTGTTCCACCACCTATCATTAATATTTCTATTATAGGGGTGCCTGGGTGGCTCAGTCAGTTAAGCGTCCGACTTCAGCTCAGATCACGATCTCGCGGTCCGTGGGTTCGAGCCCCGTGTCGGGCTCTGGGCTGATGGCTCGGAGCCTGGAGCCTGCTTCCGATTCTGTGTCTCCCTCTCTCTCCGCCCCTCCCCTGTTCATCCTCTGTCTCTCTCTGTCTCAAAAATAAATAAAGGTTAAAAAAAATTAAAAAAAATATTTCTATTATATTTCTTAGGGAATTTGGAAGTGGCACTTCAGAAGGAAGTACCTTTCAGATACCTACTACTTAAACGGGAAATTTGTCTCCCTAATAAAGATAAAGATAATATCCTTGGCTAGTGCCCACATGATAGTGATTATACAAGTGTGTATTTACGAGTTGTTTTATCATATATGTAGCAGATTCACAAACATCAGTGGAGGAATCATCAATGTAGGAAACTTGCATTAAAAAATTATTGCAGACATGTACAAAGAATGCTTCTGAAATTAATTAGGAAGATCAGTATTGGGTTTGGTTCTTTACTCCTCTGCATTGTTCAAATATTTTATTGGGTTAGAGAGAAACTACTACTTAAAGTGGCACTTTAAGTGCTAAGACTTTTTGAAAAAGTAGCGCATGGCCTCTTTTCACCCAACTCTTGTAAGAGATAGGTTCCCTGATGGGGAAGAACAGTTTTTTTCTTTTCTTTTCTTTTTAAACATTCTTGGATACTGACATTCCCAGAAATTTTGACATGTAATTGTGTTACATTTGGTGTCAAGAAGTTGAATAAATGATAAGTGGATATTTTGCATTTATGCCCCTCAAATTCATCTCCCTATCAAATCATTGGCACCAAATGTTGCTTGTTTTCAGTTTAGGCCCTATGCTGTGGCAATGGTGTGTGGGGCTGGTGTGCTGCTCTCTGAATGTGGCGTAATTTCAGAGATATGAGGTTGGTTTCTACAGCAACAGGATTAGTTCACTTTACTAAAGATCCATCCCATTTGGGTGGCAGTATTGTCCTTGGCAGATTAAAAAGAACTTGTGTTTTTTGGGGGTTCCCTGGGTGGCTCAGTCAGTTAAGTGTCTGACTCTTGCTTTGGGTCATGATCTCACTGTTGTAAAATTGAGTCCCATGTCAGGCACCGCACTGAGCATGGAGCCTGCTTAAAATCCTCTCCTTCACTCTTCCTCTGTTCCATCCCCACTTGCATGCGTCCTCTCTCAAACTAAAAATAAAAAAAAAGAAAAAAACCAAAAAAATTTACAGTTTTTCCATTGTGCAGCTCGATTATAGAAAAAAAAAGGACTTGTGTTTGATATTGTCATATTCCTCTTAATTTTATTCTTTCCTTTAGAAAACATTTGTGAAACTCTCATTGGATGCAAGTCATTATAGGGATGTTATATGAAGAGAAAACAAAGTGCTGCACTCAGTCTAGTAGGGAAATTAAGGCAGACGGAAACAGAGTTCTGTGGGGGTCCATGAGGATATAATACTTTAGCAACTTTACTATTCTCTAAGCCAATCGTTCACTTTGGCTCTGAGATCTTTGAAGAAGGCAAATATTAATGGACAAACTTGGCTTTTCCAAGGGAAAATAAAAGCCAATTATCTTTTCCTATAAACTCTTTTAGAATTTTTTTGTAACTCTGTCATAAAATTTGTGCATGCCTAATTACTGCTAGTAGTAAGTACATGTGGGGAAGGTGAATAAGTGAATGGGCTACCAAGATGGTGTAAGATGCTGCAGCGTCTTTGAAATTTTTAAAAATTTTTAAATTTATTTTTGAGACAGAGAGAGACAGAGCATGAGCAGGGGAGGGGCAGAGAGAGAGGGAGGCACTGAATCCGAAGCAGGCTCCAGGCTCTGAGCTGTCAGCACAGAGCCTGATGTGGGGCTCAAACTCACAGACTGTGAGATCAGGACCTGAGCCGAAGTCAGACTCTCAACCGACTGAGTCACCCAGGCACCCCTGCTGCAGCTTCTTTGAAACACATAGTCATTACTGCAGGTGTGACTTCTTTCAAAACAGAAGTGAAGAATATTCATGTATCAAAGGAATTCTTCTGTGTAATGTGAGTTTGGGTTTGTTGGTTCATCTTTTACAGTATGACCTTGTCATATTCATTCACTGATAGATCCCAAAGAGACTAATGTTATGAAGATTTGACTGTGATCCCGTAAACAATTGAAACTAGCTTCTTGTGTCCTCTAAATACAGACATTGAGGAAGAAATCCACTAAATGAGGTCACTTAACCTGGCTATAGCCATTCTTTATGAGTTTGTCTTAATAACATGTAACCTTATGTTGATTACCACCAAAAAATTCTCCTTAACTGAAATTTAAGAACTACTTTAAAATTTTGAGCATTTCAAAGATCAGCAATCACAAAGCATTAGAATAGAATAGTCATACTAGTGGTAACTAACTTACCTATATTATATCTTTACTTACGAGAAACTTACCTATGAATGAGCAGAATAAAGGGAAGAAACTATTAATTGACTGGATTGTGTTTAAGTGGGACTCCATAGTATACATTTTCTTAGGTATTTAGGCTGAGTATGAATGTTGCCTGAAGTGGGAATATAAAATGGTGTAGTTGTTTTAGTAAAAAATCTGTGAGTTCCTCATGTGGTTAAACATAGTTATCACATGATCCAGCAATTCTGCTTCTAGGTATTTGTCCACATAAAAACTTGTACATGAGTGTTTGTAGCAGTATTATTCAAAGTAGCCAAAAAGTGGAAACATCATAAAGTCCATTGACTGATGAATGAATGCATGAATAAAATGTGGTATATCTATATGATAGAATACTATCTGGCAATATAAGGAAATGTAGCACTGATACATGCTACAACATGAACTTTGTGCAAATCTTATGCTAAGTGAAAGAAGCCAGTCACAGTGCACCACACATTGTATGATTCCATTTATATGAAATGTCCAGAATAGGCAAGTTTATAGAGTAAAAGAGTAGATTAGTGGTTGCTTACATCTGGGAGTAGGATTGAAGGGTCTGGAGGGTGTGATAGCTAAGGGGTTTAGGGTTCTTTTGGGGGTAATGAAAATGTTGTAAGATCTATTGTGGTGATGAGTGTCTGACTCTGTGAATGACTAAAAGCCATTGAATTGAACACTTTAAATGGATGAAGTATGTGAATTATATCTTAATAAAGTTGTTTAAAAGAAAAGAATGCTGCCTGTATATACAGTCCCAGTATATAAAATGAAACCACTTTATATTATCAGTTTTAAAACTCTCACATGTATTATGCTAAATGACCTTTGGTCTCTTTTAATAAAGATTTAGTAAGACTTGTATTCCATTTTATAAGGTGGGTATATGAGAGCTAGGGGAGCTATCTGATTATCACATATAATACACCAGCAATGCTTTTGGTCACTATGTAAAAGAGCCCCCTTTTAACCATGAAAAATCTGACTGAAGTCAATCATGGGAGAACCACATTCATTTCAGAAGGATTTTGTAAAAGCAAAAGTAATTGGCAATAATATATATAGGACTTGTAAATATTATATATACTTCATGAAGTTAGGTCTGAAACTTCTGGACTCTTGTCATGTGGTACTGTATTTGTACTGTGTTCTTACAGCATTAGACCTCTTAAATTTATAAAGAAACATTAAGAATTGTTTTTATTTAGGACTGCAAACAGAATATGAAGTATGGTTATCATATTCTCTGTGTCTCATCGCACAGCAGACTATAGAATTGAGACCTTGATCATTGTTCACAGCATGTTAAAGTACTGCTTGTAAAATCTGAACAGACTAAATATATATTTCTCTCTTTCATCTTATTAACCATATAGTAAGGTGTCAATAATACAAAGAAGCCTGATTCTTTTCTACTCATATTTAAAGAAAGAAAATCAATTTCAATGTCTATAAAAACAAAACTCTTAAAGTATAAATAGTAAACAATTGGAGACACTGTTTTTAATCTGCAAACATTGAAAACCTTGACATGTAATTATTAAGGCTACATTTTTTTTCAAAGAGTACATGTATAAGTTATCAAGTGGTAGGTTGGTAAATAGTTAACAACCAGCTTTCCAAAAAAAAGAAAAAAAAGCCTTGGTTTGTAGTGGCGGTTGGTTTTTGTTTTGTGGTGTAAATATTCCCACCATGGCTGATTTCAGGCTACTTGTGAGATATCTCTAATATGCAGTTGAGTCAAGATGCACACAGTGGCTTCTGAAAGCTTGATTCAGCTGGTGCTTCCTAACATGCACATACACAAACATACAGACTCATGTACTTATACAAAACATACTGTCATTTGTAATTTGTATAACTCTATTGGAAATGAGATGTTCAACAACATGTTTTTCTTGATATAAATACAGAGGTATTTAAAATTTCAACCAAATTGGAGGCTTCTTTTTTCTAAAATATCAAATCCCTTGCTTATGATATAGAATATACTTCAAAAAAATTTTATCTTGATCATTCGAAATCAATCATCTGGGTGATGAAGTAAGATTGGGGTTCTCATTCCAACTCAGTTGTTAAGTAGGGGTGTATGTATGTGTGTGGGGGGTATGTATGGGTATGTGAGGGGGGTGGGAAAGAGAGAGGCCACCTTAATTGAACAATGCTTCAATTATCTCTCTAGGCTTTGGTTTACTGTCAATGGGCAAGTTTAATTGGGTAAATTCCAAGGTTCCTTCCATTTCCAAACCTGGGAAAGTAGTCATTATGAACTGATAATGCCAAACCACTGCTCTCAGTGCAACATGATTTAAAGTGCTTATATCTGTATTTAGTATTATTCTCTTTGGCTGTTTTTGATACTACCCTAATTTTTGCTCTTAATCTCTAGATTTCCTTTCCCTACCTTTAGTTGGCTGCTTCTAATCTCCTTTGGGCTTAAGTGAAGGAAGCATGTAGGAATGGTATGTAGGTCATGAGCAAAAACTGATTTCTGAGGGGCTGGCTATCCAAAGAATAAAGTACGGAGTATTAGATTATGTTATGAAGTGCTTCTTGCCCAAGGTCCTTACAGTGATTGGAGAGCTGAAGTTGCTATGTAAATGGTATCTGGATGAGTTAATTATATTTTTACTGTATATTTTATTATATAGTGTTTATTCTGTGTTTTGGTTTTTATTGAGATATGGTAATTTTTAATAGAGGAAATTTTAAGAAATTTGTAGAGGGCACACTTTAAGAAAGCTAATTTTTATATATGGAAAAACTGAGGATGAAGGATGATCTCGAAACTATGTATTATATCTAAAGCAGAAGCAAGATTAGAATTCAGAATTACTGACCTTAGGGCCATTCACAGATTTGTAATTCACTATCCATCCAAGAGCTTCAGTAAATTCATCATGTCCATATTTTGGACAACATTTTATTTCCAGGCCCTTCAAAATAGATGTATAAAATATCAAGTGTTGCATTCCATTCTTTATAAAGCAATTTGATTTTGATTCATTTCACTGGTGAGAAATTCTAATTCAGTCATTCTTGTGGGTCTCCTTTCTTTGTCAAGATTTAGGGGTCTTAAGCAGTATCAAAGGTGGTTACAAGGCCTTGGCTGGTGGGCACCTCTGGACATTGACCCTCTTTCCAAATGGTTTCCATCTCAGTTGTACACTTGCCTTTTCACAGAAACTTTAGGTTTGAGGGACATGGTTGTTTTCATACCACAGTTGAGACATGTGAAAATTTTCAGGGCTTCCAGTAGTAAATTTCAATAATAAGATAAACTCCTTGATAAGATATTGATACTTCATCAGAGAAGATCTATGAATAATCAACGAACATATAAAAATATGCTCAACATCATTAGTTATCAGGGAAATGCAGATAGAAACTCATTAAAATTGGGAAACCTTCATACCCTTATGAGAATGGCTAAAATTAAAAAGACCAAGAATTCCAAATGCTGACAAGGATGTGGAGCAACTGGAAGTCTCATACTTGGCTGATGGGAGCACCAAATGCTATGGCCACTTTGGCAAACAATTAGTTTTTTATAGATTTAAACATAACACTTGTCATAAGACCTAGCAGTCTCACTGTTAGGTATTTAGGCAAGAGAAACGAAAACATACACACAGTTCACAAAAAGGTAATGTATGCAAATATTGATAGGGTCATTTGTAGTAATCCCAAACATCTTCACTGTCCATCAGCGAGTGATTAGATAAGCAAATTGTGATGAATCTGTACAATGGAATACTATTCAGCACTTTAAAGGAATGAGCAACTAATAAATGCAACAGCCTTTATAAATCTCAAAAACCATATGCTAAGTAAAAGAAGTCTGATCCAGAAAGCTCCATACTGTATGATTTCATTTATGTAACATTGTAGAAAAGGCAAAAGTATAGGAACAGAAAATAGATGAGTGGTTGCCAGCGTGAGAGAGGGATTGGCTATAAAAGGGCCTGATCATCACCTTATGTCTTTCCACTGCCTGACTTCTTGCACTATCATTTGAGGGCA
Organism: Neofelis nebulosa; assembly: GCF_028018385.1. Lineage (NCBI taxonomy): Eukaryota > Metazoa > Chordata > Mammalia > Carnivora > Felidae > Neofelis > Neofelis nebulosa. Next base: position 52,069,862 of record NC_080787.1, read on the forward strand.
GTTTTTCATATATTAAAACCTTTTTATTTTGAAATAATTTTATACTTAGAGAAAACCTGCAAAAAACAGTAGAGTGATTCCCTGTATACCTTCATGCCACTTCTTTTAATGTTATGATTATAATCATATAACCATAGAACAGTTAAGAAAACCAGGAAATTAACATTGATACAACACTGTTACACACAGACCTTCTTTACATTTCACCACTTTGCCACTAATGTCCTTTCCTGGTCCAGGATCCTGTCCAGGATTCCACGTTGCATTTTTTTTTATTTTTTATTTTTTTTATTTTTTCAACATTTTTTATTTTATTTTTGGGACAGAGAGAGACAGAGCATGAACGGGGGAGGGGCAGAGAGAGAGGGAGACACAGAATCGGAAACAGGCTCCAGGCTCCGAGCCATCAGCCCAGAGCCTGACGCGGGGCTCGAACTCACGGACCGCGAGATCGTGACCTGGCTGAAGTCGGACGCTTAACCGACTGCGCCACCCAGGCACCCCTCCACGTTGCATTTAGATGTCATGTCTCCTTAGTCTCTTCCAGCCTGTGATGGTTTCTGTCTTGTCTTTCATGATCATAAAACTTTTGAAGAAGACTGACTAGTTATTTTGTAAAATGTTCTCAGTTTTAGTTTGATGATTTACTCGTACTGTGGTAAAATATTTTTGGTTACAAATACCACAGAAATGATGTAGGATTCTTCTCTGTTCATTATAGGAATGGTATAAAATGTTGGTATGTCTAATTATTGGTGATGTTGACCTTGATTAAGATGATGTCTGTCAGGTTTATTCACTCTTTTCCTTTTGTAATTAATAAATAACTGGGGATACATGTTTTGAGCATTTGCAAATATCCTGTCCACACTATACTTTCTTCTATTAAATTCTAAGAAGAAAATCATCAGTTTACTCTGATGCTTAGCCTCGTGTCTCAGAAAAAAAAATAGGATTTAGGAACCTCGGAACATGGGTGCCCAAGAATTGGGTGTATGGGTCTGTTTTAGCACTGAGTCCTTCTGAATATGCATGATTCTAAGGCTGAATAAGGAGAGGGAGTGGAGTGAAATGTGCATTGCAGGTGTCTGAGACAACTGACTGATTCAGTCACATTCACGGCATATTTCTGGGACTTATGTCATATAGCCCCTGCTGCCACTCTTTGGGACTCAGACTTACCCCACCTCCAAGCCATTCCACTCTGAAGTTGGTGAGGGTTTCAGCTCAGTCCCGGGGGTATTTATTTCCTAGTTTCTCGGAGGGAAGGCACAGTGTGTCTAGCCTGGTCTCCTTCTCCAATCAGAGATTCAGTTACCTCCACAGATGCCCATGTAAATCATCTTTAGTAGAACAATGAGAATCTGGGGAAAACCCCTCCTAGGGAAATGAGTGTCATTTCATTAAAAGAGGGGAAAAAAAAAACAATCCTTCAAATCTGGTTCATCTCACAGTCTAAATGCAAGTTCTTAATTAAAAGCCAACAGAGATTTCTAAAGTTGGAGAAAAACTAGAGCAACAACTTTTAAAATTATCCTGTGGGCTTTTTTCCCTTCTTAGTCTCTTAAAGGGAAAAAGGCTAATAACCATTCAGTGGCAAATTGCTGTTCCTTCAGAACAAGGAAGTGAACGAGAATGAAAAGTGGCATCCCAGGGGAATAGGGAGTCATCCCGTAATTAGACTGGGCACCATGTAGGGAGGCAGCAAAAAATTACTGGAATGGATCAACGAGGAATTATCCTATTAGACCTCGATGGTTTATTCCAATTTCTGGTTTCTGGGAGAACAAGTAAAAGACAGTGTTGTACTTTTGTATTTTTCACAGAACCTAAAACAGTGGGAGAAATGGGGATCCTCGTTTGTTGATTTAAGGATTCCATAGTTCCAAGTCTCTGGTGTTTTTGTAGGCTGTGGTTTTTGTATGAGGAGATCAGTGCTGAAGGATGACAATGATTTTGGTTCTTTAGGTCCACCATTTCTCTGCCTTGTACTATTGACATTTTCAGCTGGATAATTGTTTGTTGTGGGGGCTATTCTATACATCATAACATGTTTGGTAGCATCCCTGGCCTCTCTGTCTTAGATGCCAATAGCACCCCCAAATCATGACAGTCAAAAATGTCTCCAGACATTGCCAAACATCCCTATAGGGGGTACAGAATCCCCTTCATTTGAGAACCATGGCTTTATTTCTTTATCCCAAGGTCACACAGCATGTCAGTGGTAGAATTGAGACTGACACCCAGAAAGTCTGAGCCCCGGCCTCCAGTAGCTTCTATGATACAACCCTACACATTGCATTGCCGACTACATGGGTAAGAACATAATGTCAGGAGCATTGATATAGATCAGCATGGATTTTTTTGGAATGGATCCTATGCATGAGTCAGGTTAACTTAATGGCATAAAGACTACCTTAAAGAATCAAGAAACTTGTCCATTTAAAAAATTTTTTTTAATGTTTATTTATTATTGAGACAGAGTGAGCAGGGGAGGGGCAGAGAGAGAGAGGGAGACACAGAATCTGAAGCAGTTTCCAGGCTCCGAGCTGTCAGCACAGAGGGCTGGGGCTCAAACTCACAAATCGCAGCGAGATCATGACCTGAGCTGAAGTCCGACGCTTAACCGACTGAGCCACCCAGGCGCCCCAAGAAACTGTCCATTATTCAAGAGCACTCACTGATCACAGAGACATGCTGTAGTCTAAACAGAGGAGATTTGGTTATGCCTCTTTCTGAGAACCAGCAGAGGTCTGGGGCAGTTCTGAATCCGCATCTCTTTCCTTAATTTACATACTGCCTCCATTTTAGCAATGCAGAAGGGAAATGAATAAAAACAATTATCCTCAAAGACATTCAGTCTGGTCTTGACTTGTTAAGAACGATAAAAGTCAGCAGTTAGAAGCATTTAATACAGCTGAACAAACCATAGAGTCTCAAACAGCTTCATCTGGTGCATTTCCTCTCAGTGGCAAATAAAAAGGAAGACTATAATTAGGGCATGATTCTATTCAAGCTATCAAATAAAAGCTTTTAAAAATGATTGCCCTTATAGACAGCAATGTAAAGAACAAAGGAATCTTGCATGGTTTATTATTTGCTTATTAGTATTACCATATGATAATCTCTACTTTTTGCATTTTAAAACAAAAAGAAACACTAAAAGGCTCACATTATGTCTGTATATTTTGACAACACTGGCCTCTTTATTTTGAAAGCCAGGTCACAGATTTCCAGTTAATCAATAAGTGTTTATTAAATTGCATGCTCTTTTCCAGTTCCAAGGTATTGCATAAAATTTGGTCGAAAGATCTGAGTCTCTTCTACCATCTAGAAGTTGAAAGTAGAGATGAGAGGGAGAGAAATCAGTGACTCCCAATCTTCTCTGTGCACATGAATCACCTGGGGATCTTGTTAAAATGAGTTTCTGACTCAGTAGGCCTGGAGTAGGGCATGAGATTCTGCATTTGTAAGAAGTTTCCAGGTGATGCTGATGTTGCATTTTATGTAGCAAAAATCTAAATGACAAGTCAAGGATACATGTTATGAGATGAGCTCTAATTTACTAAATTCAAAGTATGGTCTCCTCTAACCTCAGAGAGTTATATTTGTCTCATCTCTGTGGGGTAGCAGTGACTAAAGATGTTTAAGTGTCCCATGCTAATGCACATTGCCAGTACTGTGTGCTGTTCTTCATGTATACAATGTGTTTGCATTTTGCTAAATGAGGCAGGGATGGACTTCCACCATTGTGCACCTCTCTCAAAACAAGTTGCTAAGTTGCTCAGAAAGCCATTTGAAATCTGGTACTGGCTGAAGGCCTGGACTTCCACTGGAACTTCCATGGCTCCTGTATTTTCTATTCAGGATATGTGCAGAGACTACACAGATTGGAGTCTTTGGTCCAGTCATGTATTATTCACATCATACCTTGAAGACACGCCTACTCACTCTCTATGAACTAGATGCAACTTGGGGGAAAAACAGGTAGAAGTTGAGTCCTGCTCTGTTTCATATAAATTTGTGGGAGGCCTTTCCTCTGGGGGTTTGCTCATGATGGTGACATTGTGTTTAGTTAGCAGCTGAGCTTCTAGGCCAGTGCAGTCTAATACATCTTTTTGCAAAGAAGGGGTTTTCTGTTTCTGTGCTGTCCAGTTAGTAGCCATTAGACACATTTGGCTGCTGAGAATTTGAAATATAGTTTGTGCCACTGAGGAACTGAATTTTGAATTTTACTTATGTTTAATTAAATACAATGTAAAGTTAAATTCTACCTGTGGCTGGTGGCTACCATACTGGATGGCACATGTTGATGAACTTCAAAGATACAGGTACCCATAGAAAACAATAGCAAATGGTTAGATTCAACCAAAACTAGACTAGTTTTGACCTGGCTTTCTAATTTATCAAGGTTCATGACTTAACCTAGGGAGATGTCTGAACTTCTCTGTTCAATTTTGTACCTTTCATAGATGTGAGAGACTAGGTATTTAATTTATAATTTAAAAAGCCTTTTAGTTTCATTTATAAGAGATAGGTAGCCATTATAGAAAATCTAGAAAATATTGCTATATAAAATGAATTTTAAAAAACCACTCATAAACCCGTCATCTAAAAATAACCCATTGAACACACAGTGAACATTTTGGTGACTAGTCTTCCAGTTCTCTGTGTGTATGAGTGTCTCATCTAACTGCTAAACTACAGATTGTATAGATCTAAAAATTTTAAAATAAATATTAATAACTGTTACATAAAAGAAATTTAATTTAGCTATATAGTACTTTTGTGAGAGGTCATAGTGACATAGTGCTGGAGAACATACACCACCCCCCCCCCTCCCCCGTCCCCAGATACCACTGGAAGAGGGAAGATAGGATAATTTGCTTCCTTTTTTGGAGAAAGTAAAGCCCTGCTTTGCATGATAACTATGACTAACCTATGAAACTCTTTTGTAGGCATGAAAGAAATGGAGATTGTGAGTGATCAAAACTCATGGGCTAACAGACGGACGCTAATCTAGGAGCCCCACATAAGCACTTAGCCATCTGAGTTGCTGTCAGTATCACAGCCAAATAACAGATGGAAATGGGGGAGAAAGTAGACCCAGCAAACTCCAGGATGAAGTTTGTCTTCATCATGTAGCGTTAAGTAGTAAACAAGATGTTCTCTAGTTAGTAGAGTTTTCCTAAATGCTCTTATGTTACTGCTTAAGCAGCCCCTGCTTTTGTTCAGACTCACAAAAAGAAAAAAAAATTCTTTTGAGGATCAAGATTGTGATTGCTTCTGAGGCCAGCTGAGTGGAAGAGGAAAGTTCCTTTACTAACCGATTTTGGAAACTCGGAATTTAAACTTTTGTATCTGATAAAATGCAAGTCATTTTAAGAAATCTAGGTGACTTTCTGTGGATAGGGAAGGGAGAAAGGAGGAGGCAGTATGCAGAGGTCAAAGTATAAATGAGAGATTCACCCAGAAAGCTGTTGCAACAGAAGCTCCTTAAATGTAGCTCTGTTTTGACTTGAGATCATGTGCAGTGTTAAGTGCTTAATCAGTCTGAAAGCATTATCATAATAGCAGCTAGCAATAGTGCTTTTATTCTTTCCTGGCTGTTTCTCAGACTCATGTTGAATGACAAGTTCAAAGTTTATGAACTCCAGCAAGACAAACTTAGACTTTTCTCTTGTATCTGTGAAAGCTTTGTATTGTCCTCTTTGCCACCTAAGCCAGAAGTACAAATATAGGTACAAGGAACTGAATATCCCATTTATGAATTACCAGAGGATTCTTCCTTCTTGAATTTTCTGCCTTCTTTTTCACCATTTCTCTGCTTATTTAAACTTATGACTTGTGTGGTATTTTCTTTTTTTTTTTTTTAATTTTTTTTTCAACGTTTTTAATTTATTTTTGGGACAGAGAGAGACAGCATGAACGGGGGAGGGGCAGAGAGAGAGGGAGACACAGAATCGGAAACAGGCTCCAGGCTCCGAGCCACCAGCCCAGAGCCTGACGCGGGGCTCGAACTCACGGACCGCGAGATCGTGACCTGGCTGAAGTCGGACGCTTAACCGACTGCGCCACCCAGGCGCCCCTTGTGTGGTATTTTCAGTCCAGACTGCTTGCTTTGCTGTTTGGCTATATCTCTAGAGTATGGACTTGGAGTCATACTGCTAGGATTCAAATACTGGCTCTACCACTATTTGGATAAATTTCTAAGCAGTTCTGTGTCTCAGTTTCCCCTTATGTAACATGGAAATATCAATAATAATATTACCTATTATTATTACTATTATCTGTTATGGTCTGGAGATACTTGTTCAACCTCATAGTGTTGTTGTGAGGCTGAAATTAGACAATCCTTGTAAATTAGACAATCACAGTGACCAGCACAGTACATGTTCTAAAGTATCTTGGCACAGAGCGCTTAAACATATCAGGTATACCTTATGCCGTAGGTTTGGCTTCTCAGGAGAAAAGTTTGCCTATGAAGTGGGGGAGGGATTTTTCCTTAGTTTGTTGCTTATGGCTTTGTGCCTGGAGCGCTAGGAGCTAACAGCTAAACTACATAGTACTACTACATAGTCTTTGAGCTCCACTAGAATAGCAACTGTTAATTTTCACATACATATCTGAAGATTTATAAGGACAGATGAAAGGCCCAGAGGTTAGAATCAAATAGACTTGGTTTGGATCCCAGCTTTATCATTTACCAGCTGTGTGACCTTGGACAAATTACATAACATCTCTTGTCTTCAGGTTCCTTAGTTGTGAATTGAGGATACTATTCCAACTTCACAGTGTTGTTGTGAGGCTGAAATTAGAGGATCCCTATGAGGTGCTCATTATAGTGACCAGCACATTAATATTCTAAAGTATCCATTATTAATAGTTGCATGGTTTTGCCATTTTCCCTCTAGAGAACTTTGTAGCCAAGCTTAGAACGAACTTATTCTCTGTAGAATATTCATTTGTAGTTTGACTGACACCTACCAAAATCGCATTGTAGACTGGTACCCCCTGTTGCAGCATTCAATTCTGGGTATTCAGTGATTGCTTGATTTAAAAAATGTATAAATATATGAATATATATATATATATATGTACATATATATATATATGTATATATATATATATATATATATATACACACACACACACATACACACACACATATCTCACTTCTGCACCATTAACTATGTGTGAATCATTTGTGCAAAGTACTGTAAAATGTTAATTCATTTCTTATATTAATTTCCAGGAAGTAGTACTATTATTATCATCTGTTGTTATCATCCCTATTTTACAGATAAGGAAACTGAAGCAGACAGAGGTCAAGTAACTTTTCAGAATCTCAGGGCTAGTACTTGGTGAAGCTGGGATTTGTGCTCTGATTTACTACACTGCACTACCCATGAGTGTTGCAGCTCTGACTCAGAGTATCTCACCTGGAAAAGGCAGGTGGGGCCACATAAATTTCTCTTTACATTCTTCATTTTCTTCTGAATCTGGAAATCAAACTGCAAAATCAAAATGCAAAACAGTATTTCTTTATAAAGTCCTTTCCTTTACCCTCCTGCCCCATTCTCTTACCTCTCTCAGGCCATTCCTTTATGTAAGTCCCATTATGGGCTGCTGCTGTCACACTCTGGACACAGTATAATTCAACATGACACATGGTGAGCAGAGATGTGTAGAAATACCTGAAACTATTAGAGCCAAACAGCTTTCTGTTAAAGTTTTTTACTGCCGCATAAATATTCTCCTAGCTGGCTGGAGTCTCTGAGGTATAAATACTCCATTAGAGAATATATCCGTGGCAGCAGCATGGCCCTCTGGGTCTTGTCCAAGAGCCCGAGAAAATGCAAGGGTCTTGTGACATCTGATTTCATTGTATTTAAACAGCCTTCTCCAGTTTCCAGAGTATAGTGGCAGTATTAACAAGGTCCATTTCTTCCTTAGAAGAAATCTCAAGACCCCTGTGGACAGACATAAAGATCAATTAGACAACTTGTATTTATTGAGTGCTTACTATGTGCCCAGCCCTGTGGCAGGAACTATGGTAGAAACAGGTACACATTAAAATACCACACCCCGTTGTCACTGAATATCCAAATACTCTCCTATGAGCTCTCTAAAGTGTAACCTGGATTTGAGTGAGATGAGGGATTTCTTTCATCCTAAAATACCATATTCATCTTCCATGAAGACTCCTGAAAAAAATTATTATAATTAATTTTCATTTGACTAAGTTTTGCTTTCTGGAATAACAAATCACATTTTCAAAATGCAGACAGAAAAAGAGAGACTGTCTCTAAGCTTGAAGAGACCAAGCTTATTTCTGACTACTCCAGGTGGCTGACAACACCATAGTCCTGATTACTTAGGAATTAATATTTTTTTAGGAGGGAGGCTGGGTGTCAAAAGTGATGAGGCCCAGCAAGAATGTATCATCAACTGGTCTACACATTTGACAGATTCATTCATCCTTGTTCTCTCTGCCCCTGGCTATACCACTCTGGAAACACAGAAACAGAGCGGAAGCACACAGGCTGGCCACTGTATGCAAGCAAATGAGGCATACGCCTAAGCCCTGCATAAATATGAGAAGGACATGCCTCAGTCCTCTCCAATCCACAGGTCAGGAAATTAAGGTCAGTGTCTCTTTGGCCTATACAACATCCCAGTGAGATGAAGACGAAAGGAGGCAGTCAGCCTTATCACCATTTCACTAGCCAGAGAATAGAGATGGAGGGAGGCCACACCTGCAGAAGAAAAGATGAAGCCTCTCTCCACTGAGGTTCCACATGCTTTCTATTTGACTGGGCTTCCCCAACCTTGGCTAATCATCAACATCACCTGGGGCAGAGGATAAATACATGATTCCAAGGGTCATCTGTCCCTAAGAGACTCTGATTAAGTAAGTCTGGGTCCTGGGAATCCTTATTTTTAATAAGCCTTCTACATGATTCTAAAGATTAGCATTTCATTAAACTACTGCCCTTATGTTTTCATACTTGTTATGGGATGGGAAAGAAAAGTCTCTACTTGACAAATGGAACAAAACTACAGATAGGTGTTACCTACCCTCTTACATGGGATTCCGTTGCATCTTAAGCAGAAGACATCTCTTGAAATGAACCTCTTTTGAGAGGAAATGGTCAGGCCAGTTCCAAACAGCTGACAACGGCCCTGCCAATGTGTGATCAGAGGAATGGAACGCAAGGCTTTCGTCCACAAAATGTTTATTTTGGTCATAGAAATGCCATGCTATTTTGCTTGTCACTTATGCTCTTTGGGCAATGTTCCATGAGGTTTTGAGGTCTCTGGGGTACTTCAATGTGAAAGGGATGCCAAACTCCTCTCATGAGGGGATATCCTTTGGCTATGGAATGTCTTCTCTTGGTCTAATGGGAATTTGGTCTGTGCCGTTTTCAGAATGTTTTGTGGAAACAGTACACAGATATCAGGCTTGGCATGAAGTCTCACCCCCATTCTGAGGTTAGACCATTTGGAGAGAGGTTTGCTAGATTTGATTTCAGTGAGTGGACAATTCACTAGATCAAAGGACAAGAATTCTCACAAATTAATTTGAATAAACTTCTTTTCTTAAATCCTTCATTTTATTCAGAAAATCACCAACTAAACATTATCAAGGAATAGGAATAGTGTGGATAACTAAAACACACACATAGTTTACTACTCATATCATTTTTTCCCCCTGAAACTCGTAAGAGCTCAGCCTTTTTAGTAGACAATCAAATAAAGTAGTTTAATTTTTTTTCTCTTTACTTACCCTTTCTACTTGGAGTTACTCCATTAAAAAAATGTGTTTATTTGAAATGGACAGGGCACCTGGGTGGCTCAGTCAGTTAAGCATTTGACTTGATTTCGGCTCAGGTCATGATCTCACGGTTTGGTTTGCAGGTTCTAGCCCTGCATCCAGCTCTGCACTGACAGTACAGAGCCTGCTACGATTCTGTCTCCCACTGTCTCTGTTCCTCCCCCGCTCATTCTCTATCCCTTCTTCAAAATAAATAAGTAAACATTAAAAAATGAAATGGAAAGGGGGTGGGTGAAATTTTATTATCCACTTGGAAGTATGGAAGAATTCAATTATATTTATGCAGTAGTCTCTGCAGAGGATTCCAACATCCAGATGGATGGATGGATGGATGGATGGATGGATCTATTTGATCATCCCAGGAGCAGCCTGCAAAACCAGAATTTCCAGGTGCATGTAAAACTGATGATATGCCTAAGTGAAGAAAGATCCAAACACTTGGTTCATTCAGTTCTGCTGTGTATGTATGCAGAAATGGCCAGGATTTTGCAAAATGTTTAAGAGGAAATACCCAAATGAGAGAGTGTTAGTTCTTTGCCTGTAGGTGTGTTATAGAAAGTCCTGCATGTGTATGGCTTGATCACTGTTTCCACTCAGCATGTAGGAGCCCCAAAAGCCAGATGCTCCCCTTAAATGGCTAGCTCTATGCTTAGGTAATGGTGACAGTGAAATGGGCCCAGCCCTTGCCCTGTCTTGCCACATGAATTAGGAAGAGAATAATGGGGTGAATACAGCTCTGACTGTAATTTTTTTCCTTCACTCCTGATGCCAGAGTTCAAATGATTTTCCTCCCAGCTTGCCTCATGGTTCTTTAAAAATGAATTTTTGCCAGTTTCATGGTTTTCATTGCCTAAGAAGACTCTCCTAATGCATTTCATGACTAACCCTCATTGTCTGAGAGTGGTTTGGTTAACAATTTAGTTTCTAAATCTTGTTAGCCCCTACCCCAAATTCATCTTATTTTAAATCATCAGAAACTGTTACTTTGAATGAGTGATGCCTTTTTTCCTAAATTTTATTATCAGGAGATCCTCGATGTTGAATGTAAACAGTGAGTTAATACATTTGAAGAAAATTTGGAGGCGGGAATTAAATTTTGTTTAATAATGCTATAGCATTGGACTTAGGAACATAAACAATTTGAAAACTTATACTAAAAAGATCAGAGGTATAAAATGGCAATCTGAATACTTTATACCAAATGTCTGTGGAGACCTACTCTTTTTCTTTTAATTTTAATTTTTAGAGAGTGAGAAAGCATACAAGTAGGGGAGGGGGCAGAGGGAAAGGGATGGAGAGAGGGAGGGAGGGAGAGAGAGAGAGAGAGACAGAGAGAGAGAGAGAGAGAGAGAGAGAAAGAAAGAGAATCTTAAGCAGGCTCCATGCTGACCGTGGAGCTTGGTCCCATGACCCAAGGGGGACCCAAGGGATTAGGACTTGAGCTGAAATCAAGAGGCAGACACTCAACCAACTGAACCACCCAAGCATCCCATGACTTACTGTTTTGAAGTACTTCTCATTACAGCTGCAGTTTTAAAAATAAGGTTTATTTACCTACTATAAATCTATATTTACTATTCCTCTTTCACTGTCAAAGCCAACACAACTTCTTATGAATTCACGGTTCTTATATTTTCATGATTCTTTCTACATCTGTTTTCCTCTCCTTTTATCTTTAAATATGTTTTATCTTCTGGCCACCTCTTCTTTACACTCTGACAATAAACTTTTGCTTTTATAGAGATTCATTATGCCCAAGATCATAAATCTTTTTCCTTCTAAAATCTGTCTTTTTAGTAATATCGCACAAATGCTTTTTTTCTTTTTTCTTTTTCTTTCTTTCTTTCTTTCTTTCTTTCTTTCTTTCTTTCTTTCTTTCTTTCTTTCTTTTTTTTTTTACAAATGCTTTTTTCGTAATTAGCCTTACTCTATCCTCCTGTCTTCTCTATCCTAATTTTGGTAAGCTAACTCCAATTGGATATGGTATATATAGAAAGAGTGGATATTGCCATGACTCTTCTTCCCCACACAATTATTATGATTTTATTTTTATTTTTATTTTTAAATTTACATCCAAGTTAGCATATAGTGCAATAATGATTTCAGGAGTAGATTCCTTAGTGCCCCTTACCCATTTAGCCCATCCCCCCTCCCACAAACCCTCCAGTAACCCTCAGTTTGTTCTCCGTATTTATGAGTCTCTTCTGTTTTGTCCCCCTCCCTGTTTTTATATTATTTTTGTTTCCCTTCCTTTATGTTCATCTCCCACACAATTATTTTAATAGGTGCCGTCTTCTATAAGAATGTTGTTTTTGGTATGTAGTTTGGCATAGAAGTATGTCATGGAAGACAAACATGATACCTTTGCTATGTTCTAGTTGTTCTATTTTTTGTAGCCTCTTAGAGGTTTTAAGTTTCTATCCTCAGTCTTCTCTGTAAACTTCTTCTCCCTTGCTGAGCTCACACATTTAAGGATAAAATCAATATGTCCAGCCTTCCTCTCTTTTTATGAGGTTGATTCAACAAATGCTTACTGAGTACCACCTATAATGGTGCTATAGATACAGCAATGAATAAAGCAGATAAAATTCTAGCTGTCATGGAGTTTATACTCTTAGATGGGAGAGACAGTAAACAAAGAAATGTTAGGTGTTGACAAGTGCTTTAAAGAATGTAAAGTAGGGTAAGGTCATAGGAAGTGAAAGGAGTGCTGTACTTTTTAAGGTGGTGAAGGAAGCTATCTCTGATGACACTTGAACAGAGAACTGAGGAAAATGAGGGAGGGCATTGGCCATGTGGCTGTGCTGGGCATAGCATTCCAGGCAGCATGAAGAGGCAGGTGCAAAAGCCCTGAAACAGGAGTGGACTGGGAGGGCTCTAGGAAGAGTAAAGAGACTAGTATGGCAGGAAAGGATTGAGTTAGAAGAAGAAAGATGGGAGGAAAGACCAAGGAGTAAGCAGGGGGACAGATTTTGTAGGGCCTATGGACAATAAGAAGGACATTGAATTTTATGGAGAATGGGATTGGAGTGTTTGAGCAAATGAATGATATAATTTGACTTCTTTAAAAATATCACTGATGTTGTGTGAATAATAGACTATTGAGAATAAACTAGAATCAGGGAGGGGTGTTAGATACTATAGTAAATCAGATGAGATGTAATGGTGTCTTGGACTGGAGTGGTGGCTTCAAAGACAGAAGCCATCAAATTCAAAATATACTTTGAAGGTAAAGCCAATAGGATTTGCTGAAGGACAGGTGTCAGTGGATGATACAAATGTTTAATAGTGGGAGAAGTAAAGTAGGCAACATTGGGTACAGAGAGAAGTTTAGGCTTTTATAAGTTTGAGATACCTATTACAAGATGGTATTAATGAGCAGAAAGTTAGCTGTATGAGTCTTCAGCACAGTATAAGTCAAGCATGAATGTACAAATTTGGGGATACTTAATGCACATGTGATCCTTAAAACCATGAAAATGAATTGATCATCTAGATACAGATAAAGAAGAGGTAAGAGGCATGAGCACTTAAGCCTCCAAACTTAGAGGTTTGTAAAGGTTTAGAGGTTGTAAAGATGGGGAAAACTGGTAAAGGAGACGACAGAGGCCACAAAAAGAAAATATTTCCAGATTCAAGGAGTAAACAAGTGTGTCAAATGGTGCTGTTAAATCAAGATGAGCACTGACCATTGGAAATGATGAAATGACCATTGGACGTGGTCACATGGAAGTCATTGGTGAAATTGACAAGAGCAGTGGGAAAGAAACCCTATTAGAATGAGTTAAGACAGATTGGAAGGAGAGGAGGAATAGACAAGTTGTAAAGAGGAGATTAACAGGAAGTCTGTGAAGTACAGGGAGACTTTTTAAAGACAGGAAGTGTTAACAGCATATTTGTCTGTTGAGGGGGATGATCTAACAGAGAGAAAAACTGATAATTCCAGAGCAATGTAGGTACAACAGGATCAGATCTATATATACTATAGAAAGGGTGGTCTTAGAGAAAACTACAGAATAAATACAGTGATTATAATTAATTATAACAGGAGGGAAGGCAGAGTAAGTAATTGGGTGCTTATATAGCTGCATTTATAGATTTGGTGGTGAGAATATGTGGAAGGGATGTTTCCACCTGAATGTTCTAAAGATCCCTAACACGTGAAATGATGAGCACAACTCATCTTTGTGACCCCATCCTGACTACTTACAATTTTTGTTGAAAACATTACTATTTTACTGATCTCTAAATCAGTAAATTTTTGTTATTGTTTCTTCTTATTATTTTGTCACCTCATTATTTCTCCTGTCTGTCCCTTCCTTACCAGTTGCAGTGCTGCAATTCCAGGTCAGTGAGGTCATTTGACTCCAGGATACATGCTTGACAACCTTGTAATTTATTTTTGAGCTAAAGAATCTACTATTAAACATGTTTATTCTTCAACCTTTGTTAAGTTTCTCAGTATTAATCAACATATGTCCTCTTGATCTACGTTTGTTTTTCTTGCTCTTGGGGTAGTTTTATAATGAATACCATCATCTCAATAGTTTTTCTTTTTGTTCCAGCTTAAAAATCTTTTTTTTTTTTTGTATTTTTACTGTCTGTTCTACTTGTAGTTTCTCTTTACTATCTTATCCACTTCACTTCATCTACATACGTTTTTCTCAATCCCCTTTTCTATTTATGCTTCCTTTTATTTGCTTATTCTTTCCCCCCATCTTTATGGGAAAATGCACATTTTCTTTCTGTTGTATTTTAACATATTATCATCTCTGTGATATCTTGAGAGTAAGGCTTCTTGTTCTTTTATCCTTCTTACCATAGTTTGCATTATTCTTGTTTCTAACAGGACATGGTTTATTTTTATTTTATTTATTCAGTAATACAGGGATTTTTGAGAAAGTAGTATCAGTTATGACCATAGCATGATTACCAAAAATGCTATTATTCATTTTCTGTTGCATAAGCTCAAATTTTCTTTTAAATAAATCTTATCCATTGTAATTGACCCATTTTTCTGAGTTATTGTTTTTTCAGACTCTTGCTGTAGCCCACACAAAACAATCATAAAAAGAGTTTCTTAGTATCTCTGTTTAGTTTGCTAAACTGGGCTCAGACCCAGGGTAATAAAGTGCTTTGTAATAGTGGCATTTAGGGTAAGAAATAGAAAACAAGCATAGAGGAAAGGCATTTGAGTGGCCTGTGCTCAGTCTTGAAGGTATTATTTTTCCTACCCCAAGTCATGAAAGTTAATATTCCTCTAACTATGGCAGTCTAGTGTCGAGGGAATTAGCAAGGAAATTGGAGGCATGCCTTGTATATTTTATGTATAGTATCAACTTTCACTATAACAATAGAAATACAGCAGTTGAAACAGTTGATAAACTTCTGTAGGAAAAGCAGGAAACCTGTATCATTGAGAAATTACAGAGCCTGTTACTTTTAGCATATCCCTGTTGACGCCTGGAGTTAACAAGACTTGTATAGAACATGAAGGAACAGGACTGAAAGCCATACCTTAACACTCAGCACATCTCCTGGCAAACTTCTCACGAATACTTTCTTGAGGAAGGATTTGATTTTACTTACACTTATGTATTATTCACAAGTACAATTGAATAGAATTAAACTATAGTAAAATGTATGTAATTTATTGTGTGTTTAGTTCTCCATAAGATTTTTTTTCCCCTTAAAAGTGTCTTGTTTTAAATAGCTGCTTTAGGATTAGCAGCAGAACATGAACTGGGTGAACATTTGCTATTATTTTCTGATTCAATAGAGTAGTTATTACCTTATGTTTAAAAAGCATGTTTGATCTGTATTTTTGACATTGGTCAAGTTTCTTACTGTTTTCTTATTCTTCTGATCCTGAGCCTTCTAACCCTGAGATTCAGTTCACACCAGTTTCCAGCATCATCCTTGTCTTCAGGATTTCTGCCATATTTATTTGTATGCAGTGTGTTACGTTTGACCCATAATCTTATTTCTTCATTCAGATTAAATCATTCTTTAATTCAGCGTGCTCTACACTGTTTGTAAACTTCTTGAGCTTTACACTATTTTTACTACATGTCCACCTTTACATTGTATTATTCCTATATTTTAGAGAATTTATTTAGTCTTGAGGCCTTTTTCCTTCTCCTCAGATTCTTGTCATTCTATTTTTAAAAACAAACAAACATCCTTCTCATTTTTTTTTCCCTCCTAAGACTTTGGATAATACTGAAGATATTTTTCTCAGTCTTTATTTTTATCTTGTCCATTAACTTCCCTGGATACCTTTTATTTTTCCTCCTAAGAACTGAACTGCCTTTTTTGAGGGACTCAGTCTCTCTTCCTTCCTTGGCAACACCCACCCTTTCCTTGATGATTGCTCATTGCTCCTCTTGTCCATCTCTAGCATCTCTATTTTCCCACCACAATATGAGATTCTTACCTTCTTGAAACCTTCCTTTGCTGAGTTTTAATCCCAAGTGCTTTCACTTGGGAATAGTGCTTTCACTGTGTCTTCAATATAGGACCAGGTTTGCTAGGCTCCTTTTGTCCATGACTCCATCTTACACAGGTGGCATCACAGTAAGTGTGTTCTCATTGACCAAATCTCTGTGGGCTTCTTGGTCTGTGTATCACCCTTGTCTGGACTGCACAGTGCTTGCAGAAAGGCAGCTGTATATACATGGGCTCCAGACCAGGGACTGCAGAGACTTAGAGGTTCATGGGGCTGCCTGGAGAGTCACTGCTGGATGTAGAGGAGTCTGAGGGGCATGGCCCAGGACCTCTGCCTCTGATACTAACATGAATTCTTAGATATTGGGATTCTGTGTGGTGTTTACATCTGAAAAAAAAAAGCTTTTACGGCTAATAATGAAGTTTTGTAAATGTTGTTATAGTGAAGGATCATTAACCATGGAGACAGAAGTTGCTGTGCCTGTCAGCTGGGCAGTCTTCAGTACTGTCCTATCGTCTGTAAAGTGAAGAGTGTTATATTCTATCCAATTTACTCAAAAGATTACATGGGATAGTATGAGAGTGCACGAATAACTGAGAAAGAATGTAAGGTATGAAATAAATTCCTTATATCAACATGTTCTTACCTACAAAAAAAAACCCCCAAAAAACAAAAAAAAAACCAACAGTGTTTAGTGAAAAAGAGCCAGTTACAGAATGGTAGGTACAGTGTGATAACATTTGTATTTAAAATAAATACAGAACAACAGTGATTATTGCTAGAGGCTTAGGACTGGGCCTGAGGACAAAATGGACTTAAGATTGATATATAATGCTTTTCTTAAAAAATGAAGCATTTATGTCAAATATATGGAATAATTGTATTTGGGTGTGTGTGTGTGTGTGTGTGTGTGCACGCGTGCGTGCTTTTTAGGGTATTTTAAAGACACCTCTCTCCTCCCAAATATGTAAACTAATGCATCCAAATGTTTTATTAAATGACTTTTGATATATATATATATATATCTATATATATATATCTATATATATCTATATATATATATCCTTTCTTTGTCTAGTCCTTAAAGTTGTGTCTGTTCTTAAATGAGAAGCTCAAAGGGAAAAGAGATTAACTAATTAATGTTTTCTTTTTAATGGCACTTTCATATATTGAAACATATTTATGCCAGTTCACATCCTCTCTTTTGCTCATTGTTTTATTCCTGAAACAATGCAAGGAAGCTAGAATTCTGGGTAGTTTCATCATTTACTTTTTTCAGCAGTCTCATCCCTTTTCTCCACTCAGAAACAATTTCTAAAATAAATTAATCTTTCACTGCCAATTTGGAACACAGATCAAACTTCCTTCCCAGGACTGAATCCATGCACATTCAACCCTTTGAATCAATCCTAGTTGAAATACTAATCAAGGACTCCACTGCATAACCTCTTACCCACCAGGATCCTGAGCCTTGATCTCCCTCAAAGGGCCCTGCATGCTGCCTCCCTCATGGAAATGGCAAGTAGCCAAGACTGAATTCTCTTTTCTTTCTTCAACTTCTAACAAGTAAGGAAGACAAGAATATTTTTGGTTTCCTTTGCTCTCTCTGTCTCTCCAGTACTTTTTGTTTTCTTTGATGCTGCTCTGACTTACCATTTTAATGCTTTTCTGAGTGTATTTGTTTGTATCTTACAGTTGGCCTTACTTAGGACATAGGAAGGAGGAATTTGGGGTTAGGGGCTGGAGATGTGGGCTGTAGCACATACTGGAATTTAACTCTGGCCTTATACTGGCCTTTCCTCTTCCCAGTGGAGTGTGGTATGTCTTTGGCTCACACCTTTTCTCTCCTGGCCTGCTAGCAGTGCCACAACGTTTCCTTGGTGACTTCTCAGACAAGAAACATGTTGTGCTTCCCATCAGTTGTAAGGGTGGTGTGGGCACAGTTGATCCTCCCCGTTTTATAGGTTATGCACCGCACATGAAGAGAACTTAATGGTAGCCAGTGATATAGCTGTGATTAAGGTTTGGGACTCTAGACGCCTAACTTCATCCTCTTTCTATTGTGTGTTTTATCCTAACTAAGCAATCTTAGTCTTTGTTGGATCCTGCTTCACTCAGCCCTGAACACTACGACATTTTCTTCACCTGTACTGTCTTGGTGATCTTATTCAGTTCCGTTTTAAATACGATCTATATGCTAATGACTCCTACATATCTCTTGATTTGATCTCTCCCTTGAACTCCTTTCATTTATCTTTCTTACTTGACATCCATCAGAGTATTTAATAGGCATTTCAAACTTAGCTTGTCTGAGATCTTAATTCCCCTCCATCTCAAAACCAGCCTCTTCCAAGCTTTCTCAATGTGACAATCACCCAGCTGGCTTTTGCGAAAAACCTTGGAGTCAATATTGATTATCTTTCTTTTAAACCATTTATTTATCAGTTGATTGTGTTTGCCCTACTTTCAAAATATATCCCAAATCTGACCATTTCTCACATTGCCATCCTATTGTAAGCCACTCTTCTCAGCTGGTTTATTACAGAAGGCCCCACACTGGTTCCCTTGATCCCATTCTTACTTGCTACAGTTTATTGTCCACACAGCTGCCAGAGGGGTCCTTTAAAATTTTTTTTTAATGTTTATTTTTGAGAGAGAGAGCGAGAGCGAGCGAGGGAGCGTACTCATGGTGGGGGGGGGGCAGAGAGAGAGGGAGACACAGAATCCGAAGCAGGCTCCAGGCTCTGAGCTGTCAGCACAGAGCCTGATGTGGGGCTCGAACCCACGAACCGTGAGATCATGACCTGAGTCAAAATCAGACACTCAACCGACTGAACCACCCAGGCACCCCCAGAAGAGTCCTTTTAAACATAAGTCAGATTGTGACATTCCACTGCTCCAAGTTTTCTAATAGCTTCTCAGTATATTTTTAGGTATTTTAAACTCGCTATGATGCATCTGACCACCAACATGATGAACCGCTGAGCAACTCTCTGGTTGCATCTACTCTCCTCTCTCCCTCCTTTACTATGCTCTGGACTTGCTCACCTGCTTTTCCTCAAGTTGCCAGGCACACTGGGCTTCTTTGCTATTGCTGATCCTTCTGCTTGGATTTATATCAAGATGTTTGCATTGTTTTCTCTTTCACTTCCTTGAGATTTCTGCTCAAGTATCACCTCTTTGGAGATACTTGACCACATGAATTACGATTTAGAAATTGCAGAGGTGCCTGGGTGGCTGAGTTGGTTAAGCATCTGACTCTTGATTTTGGCTCAGCTCATGATCTCACAGGTTTGTGGGTTGGAGCCCTGCATTGTCAGCCCTGCTGACACCATGGAGCCTGCTTGGGATTCTCTCTCTCTCTCTCTCTCTCTCTCTCACTCTCTCTCTCTCTCTCCCTCCCTCCCTCCCTCCCTCTCTCTCTGTCCCTCCCTTGCTCACATGCATGTGCATCCTGTCTCACTCTCAAAATAAATAAATAAACTTAAGAAAAAAAAAGTAATTGCTGTTCTATGCCTCAGGATCCCCTTTCATTTCTCTTCACAGTAGTTATCACTTCCTGACTCTCTATTTGTATTTTCTATTTTTTTTTTGTTTCCCCTACTAGCATGTGAGCTCTGTGTGAAAGAGAGATGATGACTTTTGTTCACTACTATGTCCCCAGTGCCTAGAACAGTTTCTAAACCCTAAGAACAGATTGAGCCAGACTTCATAGTTATTTGTTCGCTCAGTGACTAGTGAAGGATACTGTAGGCTAGGCCATTTAGAAGGGTCCAGATCACAAGAAGTCCTCTAACCAGGGATGATTGCACACTATACACTTCACTGTGGTTGAGTATATGCTATATAAACCATACAATGCAGACTTCTTTGGGGGATAGGCAATTTAAAATTGTCTTATCTTAGCTGCTAACGTTATCTTGTTTCTACAAGTACACACACATTTCTCTGACTACATATTTATTGGGTGCATACTAGAGGCATGGTTCTGTACCTTTCTGTTTACTATCTCTTCCGATCTTCACCTGGACCAAAGGGTGCTCTTGAGCTTTCAGTAGCTTGTCCAAGGCCACATGACTGGTCAGTGGTGGAGGCAGATTTTGAACCTCAGAAGCCTGACAAGAGAGCCATACTCTCAATTACCGTAGCTCTGCTTCATTGTCTTATACTATTTCTTTTTTTTTTTAATGTTTTATTTTATTTTTTTGAGAGAGAGCACAAGCAGGGGAGGGGCAGAGAGAGAGGGATACACAGAATCCAAAGCAGGCTCCAGGCTCTGAGCTGTCAGCACAGAGCCTGACATGGGGTTTGAACCCATGAACCATGAGATCATGACCTGAGCAGTAGTCAGATGCTTAACTGACTGAACCACGCAGGCACCCAGTCTCATACTATTTCTTATGTCCCCATTTTTTGGTTTAGGAGATGTGAATATCATGCCACATTGTCAGCACATCTTTGAGGGCTCAAAGATTGACAGACCATTACATATTTACTGAAGTATGTGGTGGTACGATATTTTTTCTTTTTAAGATTCAACAACCCATTAATTTTGCAACTTTAGAACAACCTGCCCCATGTGCTGCCCAACAAATATTCTTTCCACTTGTGATCATTGGACAATAAGGAAATGATGTTCTGGTCATCTCTCAAACCCTCGTCCTGCCCTCCTTCCCCCAAGAACTGATTGTTTCCTCTGTTCTGCAGGCTGCTCAGTCAACCTGGTCATTGTGATATCCTGCATGCTAAGGACACTGGAAGCGGGAGTCAGGTTTGCACAATTAGATTGATAAGCAGATGCTAAGCCGATGTGACACAGCTGCTTCTGCTGAGCCTGGAAAAGCAGGTCAAGGTTATCGGGAGAAAGTATGACACTTGCCCGTAGCTGGGAGCAAAAATATCCCCATGTACTGTTTCCTTTCCCAGTCTCTCTCTTTGAATTCCTTCTTGTCCTTTCTTTTTATGTCTTTATGTCTTCTCTTTTTTAGAGGGCCATGGTAAAAGCCTCATATTGAACTCACTGGACACTGCTAAAGAAGGATAGCTATATAAATGCATTATTTGACCTTCCAAGTAGTGCCACGCTTTAAAAATCAGATTCGAAGATTAACACTGATCATTTGCCATTTATTATTTAACCCTGTTTATTTTTAATACATGGTTTCACATCTGATACATACTGGGCATCTTGTACTACTGCATTGAATACTCATGGCACATTAACATACATGCAGTGTAACCAGGGGGTCTGATGTCTTGTTTCTATTCTTCATTGAATGGAGTTTATTGGTGGCTAAATTTGATTTTGCATCCAGAAGAACCTGTTTTCCCTAAGGTCTTTTTAGCTGTTTCTATATAATTTTGAACTGAATATGATTTAATTAGGTGAAAATGACCCCATGAGGTAAGCCAACCTTAAAACCAAAGCCATTTAAAAATTATCATCTTCAGATAAAGAGTACCTCAGCATCTATTGGTAGATTTTGAAATCATACCAGGCAGATCACCAGTGGGTAGATGTTGCCATGTCCCTGTTTGGGACACTTCTGATTTTTACCATTGGGGTGGCCCCTCTTGGAAAGCCTATTTCTCCTCCAAGATCCCCTTCTTCTGACTAGGCCCCATCCTCTGCCTGGAAATCTTCAGACTCACCAAAAATTTGATGATTGCTGCTTCAATTTTATTTGTTTATTTCCATTTTGCTTTTCAGTCCCTCCGGTATATGTAATGAGGAACATATAAAGAGCACTAGGCTTGGAGTCTTGGTTTATATTTGAGCCCTGACCCTTGTCAGCTGTGTGAGCTGGGACAATTACTTGTCTCTCTGAACCTCATTTCCTAATTTGTCTGAGTAGGGAGGCAGCAGTGAGATAAAATCTATGAAGTACCTAGTATTATACACTTGCAATAAACAATAGCTATTTTTATAATGTTATTGTTTTACTGAACTGGTTTTGGTGTTACTGGTAATGAAACCACTCAAGGCAGAGAATGGCAAGTGGAAAAGAAACTAAAATGACTTTTCACCAAATTTTGCTTGTAAAAGATATGAAATTTAAACAAGCAGACAACAAATTATCATTCTCAGTCCAAGAGCCAGATCATGGAGGAGAAAATCTGGATTTTAAAAAGATAATTCTTAAAAGGTTATAGGATTTAACAGTATATTTTTACTTGGCAGCTGTAAAATGGGAATAAAATGATGTTTACTGCATGGGGTTGGTATGCAAACAAAATGATTTAATCCATATAAAGCACTTAGAACACAGATGAAAAAAAGTCATGCTATTATTAATGGATAAAAAGAATTTTAGATCTGATGACATGCCCCAGTGATTATGGGGGAGCATCTCCTTTGGTTGAAATATTGTAAGTATGATTGTGGTATTTCTCAAGCTTTGGGGGATGACTAAGTTGTCAATAGACTGAGGCATGTGTTTTGTGTGTGTGTGTGTGTGTGTGTGTGTGTGTGTGTGTGTGTGTGTGTGTGTGTATGTATGTATGTATGTATCTATCTTTATATTTTCCCTCTTGGTACAGCATCTGTCCCAGGCCTCACATTTAGTGAATGCTTACTTAATGAGGGGATGAAGGAGTAGAAAAATGACCCATCTCGTCTAATTCTGAGAGTTATGTTAGTCATGTTAGTGCAAACTGAAATTCCTTTATTTTCCTCCTCACTTTGCCTACCTACCCCATCCTGCCAGGTATTGAGACTTTAAGTCAGGCACAAAATTCTGCAACCTCTTTGCCTCTTCTCACTGTAGAAAGCATTTTCCTGGAAGCAGTCTGGGTTCACAAAGTCCCAAGCCTACAAAGCCAGGCAGGGAATAGAATAGGCTGGATGACAGTAGATTATGAGTCCCCCCAGAAAGCAAGGTCAGTGAGAGCAGCAATCTCATATGTTTTTTCAGTTGTGTCTGTTCAGAACCTGGAACAGTGCCTGCCACTTATCCTTTATGGATAAATATTGGTTGAAGGAATGAATAAATAAATGCTCAGGGCAGGCTGACTGTTTCAAGGCAGGAATGAGGACCCAATGTTGTCCAGCACTTAGATTTATCCAGATAGAGCAGAAAGTCTACTTTTATGTGGAATCTCTTGGTTTCAAATGTTAGCAACAAATTCAAAATGTTAAAGCGTTGTGCAGGTCAAACAAAAACATATCTAAGAGGAAATTCAGCTCATAAACTCTCAGTTTTCAACCTCTGCTGTCAGTAATAGCTTATGCAATGTTTTCCTATCTTCTCTATAGGCTCACTTTTATTATTGCATTCCTTCTTCATCTGTACTGGGTAATGTAGATGCTGTTATGTCCATTTTATACATAAGGTCACAGAGACTCAGAGAAGTTAATTAACTTGTTTAAGGTCACAACACTGATATGTTATGGAACTGGAACCCCAATCCAAGTTTTCTGACCTCAAATCCTGTGCACATTCCAGAACATCATTCTGATTATTCTACCACATGTGCTCTGGTAAACCACGTGCTTTTGTTCACAAAGGTGGGTTTCTATTCTTTTTAGGACTGTCCAGCACTCTATTATTCATGCTTCTTTCTGTGTTCCAACCAGTCTGGTCCAGGTAGCTAAAACACAGCATTGTAATCATAATTAAAATAAAACTGCTTCCACTTTGGTATTATTAATTTCTCTTATTATGTTCATTTCTCTTTTTATATACACCTGTCTGGACAGAGAGCAGATATCAGTTTGAATCATTGAGAATTTATAGCTCTGTTCATTTGGATCTAGATTGGTTGCTGTAAAATGACCAGAATAATAATGTTTTAAACAAGATAAAGCTTGTTTTTATTTCCCTCTGTATCCTGTAAATCTGAGCATAAATGGTCCAGGAAAACTGTGGTTGCTCTAAGGTGTTGCAGGGTTAGCCATCCTCCATCCAGTATGTGCTTGTTACCCTTGAGACCCTGCTTTGCTAAGGTCTCTCACCAATGTATTCATATAAAGTCAGAAGGGCAGAGGAAGGAGATGAAGGGCCGCATCCCCTGCCTCTGAAGTGGAGGTTGCACACATTGCTTCTGTTCATAGCTTACTGGTCATAGTTGAGCACCACGGTCACCTAGCTGTAAAGGAGCAAAGAATCTAGTTTTTTATCTGAATGGCCATGTGTCCAACTGAAAATTTTATTACCCTATAAGAAGAGAACAGATATTGAGGAACAACTTGTCATCTCTACTGAAATAGCTAAGCATTAATGTGTTATTGAGTATTTCAGCAGTGTTTTCTAGCTGATTGGGTATTCCTTGATTCACATACTTGGTCCTATCTTGCTGTTCATCTGCAGTATATAATGTAAACATTTGATGGATGAATATTTTCAGGCATAAAACTAAGATGCTAGCTGGACAAGTGTTAAGACTCTGAATTCTTTGCAAATTATCAAATCACTTTTGAAACATTAAATTTGCAGGGAGGTATCAGGGCTTATAGTTGATAACTGTTGATAGAGGCACTTGAACAGGAATTTGTCAAATTACTCTTTGCAGCTACCCCCATTCCTCCAAATCTTAGCTATCTGGTTGATCCAATTACTTCTTATATCCACTCACCTTCTGTTACTTGGGTGGTCGCGTTGGTGAGAACATTGAAAATATTCCAGCATAATTGTATTAGTTTCCTATGGCTGCTATCACAAATTACCACAAGTGTAGTGGCTTAAAGCATCAGAAGTACAATTTTGGAAGCCAGAGGTTTGAAATCAGTATCACTGGCCCGAAATCAAGGTGTCGGTAGGGTTGCATTACCCCTAGAGGCTTTAGGGGAAAGTTTGTTCCTTCTTCCAGCTTCAAGGGGCTGTTGGCTTTCCTTGACTTATGGTCATATCACTCGAGTTTCTGCTTCTCTTATCACATTGCCTTCTTTACTGTCTGTGTCACGTTTTCTCCCATGTTTTTCTTGTGAAAGAGGCACTTGTGGTTTCGTTTAGGGTCCACATGGTTAATCCAAGATAATCTCCCCATCTTAAAGTCATTAATCACCTCTGCAAAGTCCTTTTGCCATAGAAGGTGACATTCACAGATTCCACAGAGTAGAACATGTGTACCTTTTGGGGGGAGCCATTATTCTGCCTACCATGGTAATATTATTGTCATGAAAAAGAGTAGCTGCTTATTGAAGTTATGCTGTGTGTAAGACATTGTGCTAAGTAGTTCATGTACCTTGTTTGATGTTAGCCTTACATAAATTTTATTTTACTTTTCAGGGAACTAAAAGGTTCAGAGAGTTTGAGTAACCTGTTCTTGGTCACCTGGCATGCTCCACCTCCTTTTCCCCACTCCTTCCCTAAGCCAATACCAAAGTGAAGCAATTAAATGTTCAATCAACCTAGAACAGCAAAACAGAATGCTTCCCCGCCTGTTGTCATCACCATGTCTATTTAGGTATCACATCTGCCCCCTCCTTCTAAGCTGCATGAGGACCATTGTGATTCCTTTTCCCCTTCCAGGCTGCCTTAATATCCATTTTATCCTCATTTCACCTTTAGGCAAAATTGTACATCCAGGACAGGGGCCACATGCCCATGCAATTCCAACTTGTTATAATTCACTCATGGGACGATTGGGGGAGTATCAAGTTCCCTTCACATAATTAGGTCCAGAACTCTTCTGGACTTTGGCATTATGAAGTTGGGTTACAAATGTCGTGAGAACAGGTTCTCTGGCAAGATATCTAATATTACTGTGTCCAGTCTCAACCAGACATAGCAGGAGACCAGCTTTTCCCAGGGTATTTTAGTGCTCTAGGTTCTGGTCCCGACTGGAATCAAGTAGTGAAACAACTTTCAAGTAAACATTTAGAATGTTATTGAAAAAGCTTAGTTCAATATTAAGTGTATCCATAGGTGAGTTGGGGGGATGGAGTGATGAGAAAAGTGGAAAGAGTTTGGGCATATTTCTTTCCCAAATTATCCCTGAGTGAAAGCACCTATTGGAAAGGCCTGCCTGGCTCTATTGAGTGTCTGATATGCAATTTCCTGAACAGTTATGTGCAGAGGTAGGGCCAGCTCAGCTGTATTGTTGCTGTACTAATGTGGTAGCTTAGCTATTTGGAGTTAATTGTTAATCAAGCCAGACATAATCTGCAATACTATTCTCAAAGGTAGAAAGGCCAAAAAAAAAAAAAAATCCAGTATCTTATTACCCTTGTCATCAAAATGCTCTAAAAATTCTTGTATAATGGCCATAGAAATGGCAGAGACTGAGCTATTATATGCCCCATCTTCTGATTTTGGTTTCTATTTTCAAACAATTTTATGAACTAAAATCAGCTGAGAAGTATCTGCTGCATACTGGAAATTGGAAAGGCTGGCTTCCAGCAGCACCCTCTCTGTGACACTCATTTTGCTATTAAGAGAAGCTCCTTAACAAACCAATTGTCAACAGGGGGAGATGAAAACACAATAGTTAATCAGGTTTTACAAGGTCACACATCTAATTCGAATTGTAAAAGGACTCCATTAGTGCTTTCTTTCCCTTTTTCTTGAATGTAGTCTTTCTCTAAATTAGGGCTCACCACTACTGGATCCCCCTACAAGATAGCAGTCAGTTAATAAAGATTTGAAGTACTTTTTTCCTTACTGAGGGCCCCCTTTGGAGCCTATTAACACCCTTTTTTTATGGCAAGCGGAGCAAGTAGCCACCTCCTGACATGTGTTGGCACTTTCTAAAAGGTCATTAATGCTCCATATTTCAGAGTATAACAAACCCAGGAAGGCTCACAAGGATCACAGCAGGGGTAAAATAAAAACAGTAATTTACAGAGCTTTTTGTCTCACCTAGGTGGTGCATGCTAAATGAGAGAGAGAAAATTAGGGCACCCCCTCCCTTGAATTTGCAAGGATTTGCAGGGTCCTGGAAATTTCCAGGTAAAATCTACAATATTTAGCTTTTGAGAAGCAGCCTTCATCAAATATTTGTGCTATGGAAAAACATCACCATGGTTCCTTATTCCTTTCTCTGTCCTTAGTCTTTAGAATAAATTTTCTAAATGGATAGGCCCTTTTTGCCTTCTGATTATTTCTGAAGCTCTTTTGTGATTTTTTGATAACATATCACAATGAAATTAGAAATTAATGGGCAAATCTGGAGCTTCATTTTATTTTGGAGATTTTCTTTCTTTCTTTCTTCCTTTTTTTTTTTTTTTTGTAGATAAACTCAATTATTTACTTTCCAGGGGAGCTACTTGGACTTTAGCATGTTGCTAAAACTTGCATTGGACCCTAGATTGATGGGTTTATTTTCTTAAGTTATATGTGAAGGCGTGAGAATGAATGTAAAAGATTTCTTGAAATAAAATTCATAGTATTGTCACAAATAGAATGTATATTTAAAGTTGACTTATATATGTTTTTGCAGAGCTGAGGAGCACATGACCGTCCTGTGCACTTAAGAATAGATACCACACCAAATAATGCACAGAACCCCTTCTTGTTTGCAGTGTGGTTTCCCTAAAGATAGAAATTTCATCACCACTGGCTGTTATCCCCAGTAGGGTGTTCTTGTTCCACTTGTATTCTTAAATTTATTTCTGTGCACCAATCTAGCATTTGATCATGAAGGTTCTACTGAAAAGTATCCTGTAAGCATTCATACCTTCTAACGATGATAAGGATATTGTTGGCTCATCTTGTACAGTTTTTCTGAGTATCAGCAAACAGACCCCTCATTTGTGGGTCAGGAAGTTAGCATGACATCTCTGACTCGCCACTAGTCACATGAGAGTATTAATTCTCTATTCTATCACCTACCTGACTGCTCACTGATCTCCACAGCCCTCACAAACCTCTGTCAACTATTGATTAAACATACATTGAAAACTAAGCTTGGGTAAAAGAAGTCAGGGCAGTCCTGGCAGGAAGCACTGGGCAGGCTTGTCTGGGAACTGAATCAAGAGAGATGAACATCGACCATTTTGTTTAAAAAAATTTTTTTTTAATGTTTATTTCTGAGAGACAGGGAGAGACAGAGCACGAGCAAGGGAGGGGCAGAGAGAGAGGGAGACATAGAATCTGAAGTAGGCTCCAGGCTCTGAGCTGTCAGCACAGAGCCTGGCGCGGAGCTCAAACTTACGAACCGTGAGATCATGACCTGAGCCGAAGTCTGTCACTTAACCGACTGAGCCACTCAGGTGCCCCAACATTGACCATTTTCTTATGTTTGTGCCTCATGCTGCTTAATATCAAAGTCCTATTTTATGAATGAGGTGTCTACTTGGCTCAGCTTTGATTATGTGTCCAGCCCTTGACCTAAAAGAAGACTTACATACTTACAACTTACTCTGGTGAGTCTCTATCTTCATGTAACAGGTTGTCCCACCTAAGTCTAAAGGGAAGATAGACTCTGGGAGGTTGGTGACCATACCTTCAACTAGGCTTCATTTATTCTGTCATACTGTTGGACTGGAGTAGCATCAAAACCATGAGTAGGATCAGTGACTGCAGTCCAGAGATAGATAGACGTCCTAGAAAGGGCTGGAGGGCAAAACACAGCATACCAAACTATACTCAGCAGCAGGGTATAGAGGAGAGTGAGAGAAGAGAAGCCTATCTGGGTGTATCTGAAGGTGCTTTGTCCCAGTCCCTCTGGCAGCATGCCTGTCCCGTATACCCCCTTTTACCCTTATACCTTTATGTCCCTTATATTCCCTATAATTAATTAATTAATAATTAAAATTTTAATTTAAATTAAATTAATAATTATAATTATTTTATATAATTTATATAATTTATAATTATAATTATATAATTTATATAATAATATATTATATTATATATAATAAATTATATAATTTATATAATAATTATAATTAATTAATTAAAATTTTTATTTAAAAATTAATTAATTAATTAATTAGTTTTTAGTACTTTTTAAATGTTTGGGAAAGAGAGAGAGAAGGGGAGGGAGGGAGGGAGATGGAGGGAACACACTATCAGGGGAGAGGGAGAGAGGGAGACACAAAATCTGAAGCAGGCTCCAGCCTCTGTACTCACAGCAGAGAGCCTGATGCAGATGCAGGGCTTGAATTCATGAACCATGAGATCATGACCTGAGCTGAAGTCTGATGCTTAACTGACTAAGCCACTTTGGTCCCCCCCCAACCCCCACCTTTATTTGAATGGTATATGTATACACACTAAAGTAGTTATCATTCTGGGTTCTGCCAGCTGTGCATGAATGTCATGAAATGGGAGTTAATGAGTGGGAAGCTGTTTTTCTCCAAGTAGTAAGAGGTGAGAACTAAGGGTTTAGATTAGCGCCAGGGCTATCATGTATGATTGTGCAGGTTGTGTACTGCACAATTTCAGGGATTTTCTTTCCCATAGACTTAAGTATGCATATACAACTTCCATGGCTGTACTTGGTTGCCCTTTCAAGAATCAATATCAGTAGGAGAGAATAGTGACAGCAGCATCCCAAAGGAGGAACAGTGGTCTGAAATAGAGCAGCTATGGTTGGGCATGCAGTGGGCTGGCCCTCTGTGATGGTTATGTGTAGACAATGCCCTGAAAAAGCTCAATGGCCTAAATTAGAGTGTTGGCCTGAGGAAACTCTGAGTACTAGGAGATACTCCTGGAAGCTTCCAGAGATCCTGGAGGTAGCAGTGGGTGGGGGATATTAAATGGTGATAAAGGAACTGACTGTGTCTATGAAAATTAAGAGAAGCTAGAAATGTTAATGTGGCCTGGTTTTGTATGCCAGGTGATAAGACTCTGGAGTCTTGGCATTATTTGTATAAACAAATATGGTTAATTTCTTTTCAGACATCAGCTTTATGGTTGAGGCCTATTTGTTCTTTTCGGGGGTTAAAATAAAAAATTCCCTCCTTGTTAGTTGGGGGAGTGCTGCTGTTTAGTTAAACTCTGCATGTGCTATCTGAGGGTGAAGGAGTGTGCACTCAACTTGCTAGGTAGTCCCTATCATAGTGTGTTCTTACTGAACCTCGTTAATTGGCACAAATAGTCAAGTGTAGTGACATTAAGTAGACAGATGATCTGAGTTTTCCACAATAAACCACCAGGAAGTAATTCTTGGCCATGACATTTAAAGAAAAAAGAAAAAAAAATAACATGATTTTTAAGATTTTTAAGGGAAAAGTTCAGAATTTTTACCAAAAAGTACACACACAGAGGAAGAGACTGACCAGTGGAAAACTCTTTCCCTTTCAACCTAATAATAACAAGGTGGTTATGGGAAACATTTGTAGGGAACATTTTTTTTTAATTTTCTTTTTAAAAGTTTATTTATTTTTGACAGAGAGAGAGAGAGAGTGAGTGTGAGCTAGGGAGGGGCAGAGAGAGAGGGAGACACAGAAACTGAAGCAGGCTCCAGGCTCTGAGGCATCAGCACAGAGCCTGACGCGGGGCTTGAACGCACGAACCTAGAGATCATGAACTGGGCCGAAGTTGGATGCTTAACCAACTGAGCCACCCAGGAGCCCCCTGTAGGGAACATTTTTAAAGGTGGAATTTCTAAGTCCAAAGACAAGTCAGTATCTGAAGGGCTCTGTGGTTCTAGCACTTTATAGATATTGATAAAAGGCAGCTCCTTCTGCAAACTCCAAAGCCACAGCAGACAAGGGTGGCAGTGAATGGAATGGTGGAGAGGCAAAGCTGACTCAGGCCGACCTGCCTCGGTTTTTAGTCTGTTAACAATGTCACCTGTCAGATACCTTGCTCAACCACAGGATGTTCAGCAAAATGTACCTGCTTTATCTTGAGCATTTACATAAAGATCTCAGAAATCAAGATACTATATGTATTTTTTTAATGTTAGGAAGGTAATGTGAGGTAGCTGATGAAAAATGATGGAAGGTAAGAGGGAGTGACTGCCTTTTACCTCATATTCCTTGATATAACTAGTGGAGATTTATAATGAACTCACTTCTTCAGGATGGATTTTAAGAAGAAGTGTCATGCATGAAATATTTGCAGTGAAGGAAAGCAAGCGTCATATATGAGCGACCTCTCAATGATAGGAACTTTGTGTTACATACCATTTTATAGAAGGAGAGGTATACATACCATTTTATAGGAGGAGAAAATGAGCCTCAGTAAACTTAAGTTATTCCTGTGGTCTCACATCCAGTAGACTGTGGAGTCAGTATTGAACTGAGTTACCATTAGTAGTAATATTTGTGCTCATTCTGCCATACCAGGCTTCTCTTCCTCCTGACCTTCTTCCTACCCCGGAAGCTCATCATGTTCACGTGTACAGGTGCTAGGTTCTGTTCTCTGAGTATTGCCAAATAGCTCCTCATTCGTAGGTCAGGAAGTTAGCACATCTCTAGACCCTCCACTAGTCATGTGAGGGTGTAAGCACGCTACTCTATCGCCCCCCTGACTGCTTACTGATCCCCACAGCCCTCACAGCCCTCTATCAACTATTGCTTAAATATACATTGATTAGGGTGATAGCATTTATGTTCTGTTGAGGAATTACAATTCTTCTAAGTTTTGTTAGTCAAGTTAAAAGCCAATTTTCAGATTCAAGATGTGGGATCAGGTTCTTCTTTTTAAAATAGACTGGTATGGTACCAGATTCAACCAATATGCCAATGCTGTCACCCTTGGAGCCAGGGCGAGGGAAGAAGAGATTTCACTCACTCCTGGCGGAGCATGGCACATTCTGGACATGGAGAAGGGTTAGCTGAGTGTTTTCTGAGTGGCTGTTGGGACCACAAAGAATGTAACTACAGTTCTGTCAGCAGGATCCAGGAGGTACATCTACAGTGTTAGTCAGAAGGTCCTACCCTGTAACATTAGGCCACCCTAAAGAAAGGACAAAAGGCTCTTTGCTTTATGGAGCCATTTCAGAGTATCAGAGGAATGACTAGTCTTTCTTTGGCTAAGGTGGCTGTTCACAAGTAACTTTGTCATTCTCTCAAGTCATAACAGTAAAAACCATGTATTTATTTATGCCTAAATCACAGTGTATGCCTAAACTCAAACTACTGCACTGATTAGAAAAAAAATTGCTTCATCTTGCTTAAGATCCAAAGGCAGCAACTAATCTAGGGGAAAGTCCTCATGATCAAGGGGAAAATATCTCTTTATTGGGTGACAGTTGCTTGGAATGCCCATTCTATATAGAAAGGATATTTTTTCTAGAGACCTCTACTTTAGGTGCACATTCTCAAATTTGAAGTCCATTGAAATTGCATATATTATTAGGCTTATCTGAATACTGTTCATTATACTTTAAAGAAATATCATGTCCTCCTTTCCTCTTTATGTCCCTTGACCAGAGTCAAAGGAATTCCTTAAACTCTTTCAAACACTCCAATTGTGTCACATTTTAGTTTGTTTCATATTTAGACAATGACTTTTTCGAGCAAGTTTTCTTCTACAATTTCTAATTACTGGAAAGAAGAAATGTAGCCTTCTGCACCATATTATTTATGATCTTACAGCTTCATGTTCATTGCATCTCTTGAATGGGATCAATTCCTTTCTCTTGCTTATAAAGTTAGCCATGGAGCCCACTGAGTGTCTGTTCTAATTTCGAGCAATTGCTTTATGTGTTGTCTATGGTGCTGTCAACCTCTGATTCATTTTTATTGGACTTTGAGTCATTCCCAGAGATTGTTATAGCTCTAGGCTTTTTCTTTCTTGGATTTCACACTTACTTTGTTGGAGTGTATCTGTCTTCAAGTTACTTCTCAAGAAGGGTATGCAGGAGGTAAACTTTTTTTTTTTTTGTATAAAAATGTCTTTATTTTCCTATTACAGTTTATTTATAGTTGGAATAAATGGAGAACAATAGGATCAAAATAACTTTTCCTAAAACCCTGGGGAAGTCACTCCTCTATAGCCTCTTTCTGCATATATTCCAGGATGTGTCTTCCTCCTGTGTTTCTGAAAAACAGTGCTTCCATGTACTTTTCATCTTCAAGGAATTTGCAGAGTCTCTCTCTTTTTTTCTCCATGGTTAGGGATTTATTCACTTTTAAAGAAAACTCATCTTTTATCATTGATTAACTATTTAATAGCAGCCTTGAAGGGAGAGGAGGCACACTTCTATATTCTACTATGGTCAATCTACCATCTTGAAAAAACAAAACAAAGCAAAACAAACAAAATCTTGGCCTTCACCTGTTAAAGTACAAATACCTTTGGGGTAAGGGTGAAAGAGGCAGCTGACCTTATCACGTGCATTCCAATAATCAGATTATTCTGAACATCCTGAAAGAACAGCGAGTCAGAGCTGTACAAGGATGCCTAAACAAGACTTGGGAATATGTCTTTATAAAAATTAGGAAATGGGTAATAGTTTCTTTGAAATTGAAAGGCTGACAGTGGTGGTAACTAGGGTTTAATCCTCGCTCAGGCAGAATTACTTCAGAATGGAAATCTTGTTTACAGGTTGCTATTGAATTTTTTGTCAGTAGTATCACACATCTATATATCTTTTTCTACCTAAATATATAGATCTATACACACACATATATATACACATGTGCTTATATATATATAAGCATATATATATATACACATATGTATATATATATACACATACACACATATCAACACACTTCAATATATACACCATACTTATATATACACATATAGTATACATATAGGTATATACACACATGTATACACATGCATATAAATATATACAAAGACATTTATATGTCACACACACACATATATATGCATATGCATACATACACACACAGGTAAGCATGTACAAATACACGCATAAGTTTGAGCCTCAACTACTTTCATTTCAGCCATTCTTGCTTATTTCCTATCTCATAAAAGGAGGCCTAGGTACTTTGTTAACATAAGTCTTAAGGACTGCCACTCACTAAGAAGAAAAAAAAGATGCAAAAATGAACTACTGGGACCTCATCAAAATAAAAAACTTCTGCACAGCGAAAGAAGCAATCAGCAAAACTAAAAGGCAACTGACAGAATGGGAAAAGATATTTGCAAGTGACATATCAGATAAAGGGTTAGTATCCAAAATCTATAAACAACTTATCAAATTCAACACCTAAAAAACAAATAATCCAGTGAAGAAATGGGCAAAAGACCTCTCCAAAGAAGACATCCAGATGGCCAACCAACACATGAAAGAATGCTCAACATCACTCATCATCAGGAAAATACAAATAAAAACCACAATGAGATGCCACCTTACACCTGTCAGGTGTAACAATTCAGGCAACAACAGATGTTGGTGAGGATGCGGAGAAAGAGGATCTCTTTTGCATTGTTGGTGGGAATGCAAACTGGTGCAGCCACTCTGGAAAACAGTATGGAGGTTCCTCAAAAAACTAAAAAATAGAACTACCCTACGACCCAGCAATTGTACTACTATGCGTTTATCCAAGGGATACAGGTGTGCTGTTTCAAAGGGACACATGCACCCCCATGTTTATAGCAGCACTATCAACAATAGCCAAAGTATGGAAAGAACCCAAATGTCCATCGATGGATGAATAGATAAAGAAGATGTGAGATATATCTATATCTATATCTATATCTATATCTATATCTATATCTATATCTATATCTATATATATCTATATATATACATATCTATATCTATATCTATCTATCTATATATCTATATATATCTATCTATCTATATATATATATATATGTGTGTGTGTGTGTGTGTGTGTGTGTGTATACACACATACATACAATGGAGTATTACTTGGCAATCAAAAAGGATGAAATCTTGCCATTTGCAACTACATGAATGGAACTGGAGGGTGTTATGCCAAGTGAAATTAGTCAGAGAAAGACAAAAATCATATGACTTCACTCATATGAGGACTTTAAGAGACAAAAAAGATGAACATAAGGGAAGGGAAACAAAAATAATATAAAAAAAGGGAGGGGACAAAACAGAAGAGACTCATAAATATGGAGAACAAACTGAGGGTTATGGGAGGGGTGGTGGGAGGGGGGATGGGCTAAATGGGTAAGGGGCACTAAGGAATCTACTCCTGAAATCACTGTTTCACTATATGCTAATTAATTTGGATGTAAAATTTAAAAAATTAAAATTAAAAAAAAAAAGATTGCCACTCATGGAAAATTTTAGGGCATATGCCCATGTGAACTTTGATGTAACCAATCTTTTTGGATTCTTTAACACTTAGAAATGCTCAACTTCTGACAAGACTGTGGCCACTCTGCCACTAAGTATTTTTTTTTCTCCCAGACCTCATGGTGTCCTAGATACACCCCCCCGAAACCCAAAAACAACAACAGCAACAAAACACCTTCTAAAGTTTATTTTATCATGTAGCTCTTCAGGTTGACCATACTACCATTTGAGACCAGAGTTTTCTTTAGCTATAACCCATCCCCTCCTCATCTGCTTTCACTCCAAAAGTATTTCAGGGAATTTTGACTCTGAGATTGTGTCAGTGAAGCTGGCTATTGACATAGGTAAATTAAAGCCACTAAGGGAGGAGACCATTTTCTCAGAACCTCTCACCCCTCACTAAATCTTAACTTTGTCCCTTTGTCTTAAATTCTACCAGTTGGGTTAATAAGGATTAGTTATTCATATTTAAATTGGTTTAAATGTCCAAATGTTTTTACTTCCATATACCTTAGGAGTGTTAGGGAATTGAAGTTTAGAGATAGGTGGAGAAAGAGATTAGTGAGAAAGGAGACTCTGAGATGTGTGGTGACAAGTATGATGTACATGAGACTAAGGGAGGGGAGGGTACCTAACACAGTGTGGCCTACTTGAAGGTCATGTCCCAGTGTGCACGCAACTTGACTTCTGAGAACAACAGAATGATTCTGCCCCTGTAACTGGTTTCTGGCAGCCTCCTCTACTGTTGTGATGATAGAGTAACATGCTAATTTTTCCCAAAGTTTACCACTGTGGGTTTGAGGGCCTGCAATCCCAATTCCCAAGATATCTGGGCCTTTTAGGCCAATTCAGTCCAACCATGTCCATGCTGAGAATACTCTCCTCAGCTTCCTCACAGCTGGAGCCATATTTGATCAAGTGATGACTCACTGGACTGTGCACTCCAATTTCCCTGTTAGAAACATAATGAGAAAGGGAAATGCCTACAGGGGAAGGAGGATGGTGGTGGTTTTGGACTTTTTCCTGAGAAAATGAGGCAATATTTATCTTCTAGGCCTTGGTTCGATGCTAGCTGGGGGAGGCAGATGCTGTATCCATGTTTAAGAAGCCTTGCTTTGTATGTCCCTCCCCCCACGCATTACAGTTAAGGAAGAGGACATTTTTGAGTTTCATATATTTAGATAGTTGCAAATTGAGCACATTCTGGGGTCAGGCCAGCTAATCTGGCCTCCTGACTCAGTGAAAATTTGGAGCCAGACCTCTGAAATAATATAGAAGGGATAACTATGGAAGGATTGAATTATGTCTCTTATATGTCATTTTCAGTTACTTTTTTCTCATCAGTAGAGTGGTATTATTTTTACTACATTAATAATTCATGCCTCATTCTAGAAAATGGAAAGATTCATAGTTTGGATTAGTCAAAAGAAGTAGTTTGGAGTTTTTGCATATGCAGAGTAAATTTGGGTAAAGTAACAATGAAAAAAGGATTAATGTTTACTGAATATGTTTCATATGCCAGATATTGTTTGGAGGTTTTATACATTTTCTTATCTTATTCTTCATTATAGCAGCAACAACAACATCTCTGAGAAAGTATTATGATATTTTATAGTTAACCAAATTGACTTTCAGTGAGCTGAGGTAAATTGCCCAAGGTCACTCTGCTTGTAAGTGGTTGAGTTGCATTCAGATCCAGATTTTTGTGACATCAGATTCAGGCTCTTTCTGTCATGTCACAGTATCTCTGAAAATGATGCCAAAAAGTCTGGTCAGAAACACCTCTGTCATTGATCTGCCACAGGGCCTGAAGTTGCCCTCACTTAAAGACATTTCTAGAAGGTACTTATTAAAATATGCACCCAGAGCAAGTACAGTGTGCGAGTTCTATTAATCAGCTCCTGTGCCCTTGCCTCTTGCCATGGTTAAATGATAGATTCATATAGAACATAAAGGGGCTTTGAGAGAATTTAACCCACCTTCTTCTTGATGCAGAGATGAATGATGAATGATGAAACTGGGATGCAGAGAGGCTTAAGGAAACTCCTCAAGATTACGTAACTTAATGTGGTTATTTTTATGAGAAATCAGGACCTTCAGGGGGTGACACAGATGAAATTTGATTTAGAGAATGAGGAAGGGGCAGATAGATATGTTCACTGTTAGGGGTCTTTCCCGGTGGAAAGCATTATGGTAAAGAGCACATTGAGGAACCACAGATGTCCATGGGGCCGCTGCCGTTAGCACCTGGGATGGATGGAGCCCCCCCCCCCCCCCCAGAGTAGGGGGATGCCTATCACGGGAAGGGTGAACATTGTGATTTTGCCAACAACCAGTCCTGTCAGAAGGCTTAGGTCATTACTTACGTTTGGGAAGGCATGTGCCATTATTGCCTCTTTCTTGAGAATGCCTCTATCAGCATCTCACTCAGAGTTGATGGAAGATTCAAACAATACTCTTAGAGAATAGTTTCTACAGTTTATGCTCTAAAAAGAGGAGCATCAGAAAGCAAGAGGTTAAATTGACACCCCACCAAATATTTGATATGTCAGGAGGCACTCACACAGACAGCGTCCATTGAACCTCTGATTCTCATAAATGGAGAAGCAAGGGACATGGCAGCTCCTGTGAATGTGATAGCATCCTGGCTGAAGGGGTCTGGTTTTGGTACTCATTTAAATGTGAGGAAACCCTTTTACCTCAAGCTTAAAAAAAAGAGAGAAAGAAAGCATTTCTGGTTCCTGAAGGAGAGAAATGTTACCCTGCTCTTCTCAGCCTAGAAAATAGCACCACTGGCGCACTTGGCAGCTGTTCTAAGGAGAGTTGTGTGGCCAGCTCTTCGGGCTACAAGTGTAATGGTAACTGCATAATGATGTCTGAGCAAATCAAAGACCAAAGGAACAATTACAGTTTGGGAGAAACAAATATACAACCAAGCCCAACTTTTGGATAATTTTTGAAAGGATGCCCTTGGGTCTTGGGGAGACATTCTGGTTATAGATTCTGGAGGAAAACCATAATCATGAGAGGGCATTCAAAGGATCCAATAACCTGTGGTTAAGTCTGTGTGTGTAATTGTGATTAGCTGGTCAAGGGAGGGCAGCTGGGGATCAGGAAGCCAAGAATGACGTGCCCAAGTATAGCAAAAGGACTGAGGTGTGGGTATGCTTTTGCTCAGACGGAGTATAAAGCAGACAAAAGGAAGACCTCATTTCTAGGCCCTGTGATAGAAATATCTGGTATAATCTCTACCTCTGACTGGCTCTTGAGTCTGGGAAAATCACCTGGCTTCTTTGGACCTCAGTTTCCTCTTCTGTAAAAATACAAGTGTTGACAAGATGATTCTAAAAGTCTTTCCAGCTATAACATTGCATAATACAGCTGAAAAACACATTCTGGGTCTTTGGAATATTTATGCAGGCTTTTTTCATCTTCAAATCATTGAGTATCTGTTACAAAGTCAGACAATTTGGTTGGTACTGGGACTCTAACAAGTTGTAGTTCCTTCCTTTAAGAGAGTGATAATTCAGTGGTGTTAATGCCCTGAAATATATGTGAAATTCAGTGCTAAAGGGATATTTATTCCATGTACAGTGGATGATGAGATGTAAAAAAGGATATGATGTACTGCATGGCCACAGCATTCACGAGTCTGAACTAATACAGGTGAAACAATTAGGAGACATTTAAGGAATAAACTTTTGGATGCTGACTGAAGCTGCAACTGGGATTCATAATGTGGGCTGGGAATCAGAGCAGGCAGACTGGGGAAGGAAGGGCTTGGCGGGACCATGGAGTGCTAGGATTTGAATAGGCAGAGAGGACAGACAAGGAAATGCCAGCTGGGGAAAATAGTATAATAATTAATAGAAGAAATATTCATAGTTTTTCTCAGAAGCACTGAGAGCTTCAGCTGTCCTCAGCCAAATGTTAACCCAGATGGTATATCCAAATTTCATAATTAACAGTTCACCCAGGCACCACAGGTGCTTAAGAGTAAGTCTCATGTTATTTATTTGTGGGGCCACTGAAGAAGGAGGAAAAAACCTAGGTGTGGGGAAGGAGGGTAGGTGGGGGTAATACCCTGGGGCCCTTTCCCAAGATGGGTAAGTTGATTAGTTTCTGTTTGATTACTGTTTCCAAAGCTGCATGTAAGGTTCATCTCTGTATCCAGACTGGGAAGCCACAGATGGAGTTCACAAGGCCAGCAGATGCATATATACAAGGGCACAGCACTCTCTGGTTTTCCTTGGTTGCTGAGACCAGGAAAAGAAAAGATGGGAACAAATCAGCAGAGATTAATCATCATTTCTACTGAAAACAACAAGTCAGAGCAGATCCTGGATGGCTGATGGACACTGACAGGGAAGAAAATAGAAATAGCATCCTTCACACAGTTCCCAGACCCAGGGCTGGAGCCACACTGGCTTACCTGTGAGACTGGGTTCTGCTCCCTGTACCAGCCCCTTCCTCAAAGGCATGCAGATGGTTTCTGCCTTAAAGGCTCTAAGCAGAATTGGAAATTTATTAAAATTGAGCACAGTTTATCATTTTTGCCTGCTTCTTTTCCTTTTTGGCCTTTTCCCAACTCCTATGAGGGAAAGTTTAACTCATGTTATTCATTGCATCCTTGGAGTTTAAACATTCTCCTGCTTATGAAGTAGATGGTGGCATCGGGTCCCACTCTCCTAGGTTTTAGATTGACATTTCTCCAGATACGTGGTGTTTGGTTGGCTCTTGCCCAGTCTGAAGGATTTGTTTGTTTGTTTTTTAAATAGTTACAGCGATGATGCTGTTGTTGTGTTGGGAGAAGAGGACTGTGTTCTTGCCTCATTTTGTAGTCCTGTTTGTCAGCCTCTGTTACACAGCTGTCTGCATTGACTGTGCATGGCCAAGCCAACTGACCATGTAAAGGGAAGCTTAGATCCCTTCTGAGAGGAAATAAGGAGGCTTCTTATTTCCTTCTTTATTTCTACAGAGTACACTGATTTAAAATAATTTGTTGAAAATACTCATCATTGATTAAAAGGGTGGGCTCTGAGAGGGATAAATCTGAGGGTTAAGATTCTGCTTTTCTTCTTACCAGCTGTTTGAACTCGGGTAAATAACCCATCATTCCTGTGCCCCAGTTTGTAAAAAACTTAGTGCCTATATAATGTGATAATGATTAATTAAGTTACTATACTAAAAAAACTTAAAACAGTACTTGGAAAAGTAAGGATCCAATATATGTTGCCGCCATTATTATTTTTTATTATTCATTTTATTATTTATTTACTTTATTATTTATTATTATCAGAATTATCAAAGTATGACAATGCATTCAGATATGTGCATTTATTTATATTCAAAATATTTATTAAGAATCTCCTCTTAGGCAAGACACCAACCTAGGCATCAGAGATGATTAAGGCAAAATCTCTGCTCTCAAGAAATTACTCTTTAGTGGGAGAAACAAAATATAAAACAATGTGAGAAATAGAAGACATAATTGGGGGGGCATGGAACTAGATTAGGGACTGTCTACTCAGCAGAGGTCACCCCTGAGCTGGATCTTAGAGGTAAGTAAGGCCAGGGTGGGACAGGCTTGGAGACAGTATGCACAAAGACTTGGAGATAAGGAGAACATGGCACAGGTGAAAGAATCGAGGGGTCAGTTTAACTGGAGCTTAGAGTACAGGATAGGGGAGTGGCTACAGATGAGCTTGGAGAGGTGGGCTGAGGCCACATTGTAAAATGTGTGTGCTATGCTAAAGATAGCAGACTTCAGGGCACTTTTATATGAAATTATACCACCTGCGCCTCTCCTCCAGGGACACAGTTCTTTACCAGTGTTCACAGCTTG
This sequence comes from Neofelis nebulosa, assembly GCF_028018385.1. Lineage (NCBI taxonomy): Eukaryota > Metazoa > Chordata > Mammalia > Carnivora > Felidae > Neofelis > Neofelis nebulosa. The sequence goes on from NC_080787.1 coordinate 52,111,082, forward strand.
GTTAGTAGAAAGTGTTCTGGGTTTCAACACCATCCTTGTGTAGGGAACAAACCACATAACCACGTGCAATGGCTTTGTTAGAGGATCTTACTCTAGTTCTTGTGGCCACACTACTCCCAGAGGGAAGAGTCTGTGGGACAAGGGGACATGCCCATCTAGACTTGGTTGGTTTCTCCCTATTCTGGATCACATTCTGTTTATCCTGGACCCTAAAATTATAGCTAAAATTTCACTGAGCCTACTTCAGAGGTGACTCCACACACCCATGAGTGTCCAGACCTGAGGGGTGGCCCCAGTACTATTTTGTGTGTGTGTGTGTGTGTGTGTGTGTGTGCGCACGCACACACACACACACACACACACACGCATACATGGCATGGAGCTCCCAGTGAAGAAGGGAGCTAGGGTGAGAATGGAATGGAATAGCAGTGGACTGCAGACCTCCATTTGTTATTGTCCTAGCCCTGTAAACGTTAGGGGTAGGGATCTGTTTAGGATGTTTAGGAATCTTTAAAGATTGTTCTGGCTGCTGTTTGGAGATGGACTGGAGAGCATGTGGCCTGTGGAGAGGGAGAAAAGTATAGCTGTATCTGAGTGAAAATGACCAATGTCTGAGTCAAGGCAATGATTTTGGTAAAGGACAAAACTGGGATGGATTTAGACCTATTTTATAGGTGGTAAAATCCGTAGGATTTTTGTGGCCAATTAGGATCAGAGTGAGAGAGAGAATAACGAATTGAGGATGATTCCTATCTGGATGGACAGTTGTGCCAGGCACAGAGAAGGGTCCCCAACAGTAGATGCATTACAAGTGAGTGGGAGAAGGGTACCTGGGTTGCTCAGTTGGTTAAGCGTCTGACCTTGGCTTAGGTCATGATCTCATGGTTAATGAGTTCAAGCCTCACGTAGGGCTCTGTGCTGACAGCTCAGAGCCTGGAGCCTGCTTCAGATTCTGTGTCTCCCTCTCTCTCTGCCCCTCCTCTGGCTTGTGCTCTGTCTCTCTCACAAATAAACATTAAAAACAATTTTAAAAAAAGTGAGTGGGACAGTAATGAGTTTAGTTTTGCCCATGCTATGTCTGATGTGCTGTTGGACATTCAAATAGAAATGCCTACTACAATTGGATATAGTAACAATGACTAAGGCATACATAGTACTTACTGGATATTTTTCTAATGAAATCTGTATCTGTAAACTAGGCTTTCTCAATCTCAGCACTGTTGACATTTTGGGCCAGATAACTCGTTGTGGAGGCTGTCTTGTTCATTGTATGATGTTTATTACTTTTTAAAATATTTATTTGTTTTTGAGGGGGAGGAAGGGGGTGGGGGACAGAGGATCTGAAGCGGGCTCTGTGCTGACAGAGGATGTCCCAGTATGTCCTGATGCAGGGCTTGAACCTAGAGATTGTGAGATCATGACCTGAGCCAAAGTTGGCCGCTTAACTGGCTGAGCCACCCAGTCACCCCCATTGTACAGTGTTTAAATAGCATTCCTAGACTCTACCCACCAAATGCCAATAGCACCCACCAGTTGTTAAAACCAGAAAGATCTCCAGACATTGCCAAATGCCATATGAGTGGTGGGGGTAAAATCGCCCCCCTGTTGAAAACCATTGCCAAAAACTCATGTCCTCACAGCGATTTTGTGATATGCAAATAATTGTTATTTTTATCTTACAGAGGAAGAGTCAGAGACACAGAGGTTAAGGACTTGTTAAGGTCACATAGTGAGTAAGAAGCAGAACCAGGAGGGTTCTGGTTTTAGAGCCCTCTCTCTAACCACTGCTGCATAAACCCAGGCTGGAGAGGAGTAAAACCACTCAGGAGTAAAACCCAGGCTGGAGAAAGAGATTTTAAAACTGTAGGCCAGAGTTGAGTCACATATCACTCAGGATGTCTATTGGGAAAAGAAAAGTTTTCTGTTATGGATCCCGGGGTGCATCATTATTTAAACAGGGTGAAGTTTTTCAAAAGAGGCCGAGTAGACATGGCTACAGAGGTGAGAGAAAAACGAAGAGTGATGTGAGCAGAAACCCTAGAAGTACGAATGAGGTAGGTTATCAAGCATTCCAGAGGAAAGTAAAGGTTGAAAGTGGGCTCTTGGATTTAGCAACAAGGACATCTTTGGTTAGCTTTATGGGCTTAATTTCAGTGTGGGGATGGAAGTGGAAGCCAGCTAGCAAAGTCTGAGGAGTGGGCATAGGAGTTTGGGATTGCAATATTCATTTAGAGATGCTGGCTTGAAGCAGGTTCTTGGGCCTTATCAATGTTGTTTTTAGTAGGAGAGGGTGGAGTGCTAAGGCAGTCTGTCAGCTGCACTGTCCTAAACTGAAAAAGCTTATCTGAAAAAACAGACAAGCAGGTTGCAAACATTACCCTTGAACTTGACATGTAGATCCTTCAACATAGTCATTTCCTCCCCCTTTGGAAATGTTTCTAATGAACTGTGTGCAAGAAGAGAAAAGGGGCTTGTCTCTTCTTAATCCTGTTGATTCCTGAGTGCTTTCATTTTCCCCAGTTTCTGTCTTGTCAAAGATTGGAGGGGAGTTTGTTCTGGAGCATGGAGGGGTCTTCCTTGCCTCACCCACTCTTTTTCACTCAGCATGAGTAAAAGGGTCCTGAGGAGTAACTGCCTGAGGCCAAAGTACTTCCTGGCTGAGGTTCCCAAATGTGGCTGATCATTTGGATCACCTTGGGGAAAATTTTAAAACATAGATTCTTGGCCCTCACCCTTGGGGAGTCTTAACTCAGTAGGTCTAAGCCCTACAAGCCCAACACTGTGGATAGTTCTGAGGATATACTGGGACATCCTCTGTAGCAACAGTCTGCAAGCTTTTTCTGTGAAGGGCCAGATAGTTTCTGTTGCAACTACTTTGCTGTTGTAGTGTGAAAGCAGTCATAGACACTAAGTAAATGAATGAGAGAGGCTGTGTTATGATAAAGTGCCCTGAAATTTGAATTTCATATAATTCTCATGTGTGACAAAATAGTACTTTTAATTTTTTTTTCACTAGCTCACTTAAAAATGTCAAAGCCATTCTTAGCTTGCAGGCTATACAAAAATAGCAGTGGGTCATATATGACCTATGGCTTATAGCCTGCCAACTCACGAGCTGTAATACTTGGGTACGTAACTGCAAATACTGACTACATGCTGACTAACATAGTTTAGCATATGGACTTCAACAGTTCCCAGCTGTGTGATCTTGGGCAAGTTAGTTAACCTTCCTGGGGCTCTAGTGCCTTTTCTGTAAATGGGATAGCTATCGTTCATATTTCGTTGGCTATTATGAAGATTAAATAAGATATTATGTATGGATTCCTAAAACAGTGCAGTGCCTGATAATTGTAGGTGCTCAGTAAACGCCAACATTCATATAATTGTGTGGTATTGTGTTTGATGCTGTAGAGATGGAGCAAATAGATAAAGCCAGCAGTTCTTCAGTCTTTTTTTTTTACTAAAAAAAATTTTTTTTCAACGTTTTTTATTTATTTTTGGGACAGAGAGAGACAGAGCATGAACAGGGGAGGGGCAGAGAGAGAGGGAGACACAGAATCGGAAACAGTCTCCAGGCTCCGAGCCATCACCCCAGAGCCTGACATGGGGCTCAAACTCACGGACCGCAAGATCGTGACCTGGCTGAAGTCGGACGCTTAACCGACTGCGCCACCCAGGCGCCCAGCAGTTCTTCAGTCTTAAGAGAACTCACACGCTAAACAGCAGGGTAAAACGTGCAGACAGATAATTCTTTTATGACAGAATAGAAGTTCATTGGAGCTCCTATTACACAAACACTATGTCTGTAGACATTGAGGACAGCGTGTGGGCTTGGTGTTAGGGAGAAAGGTCTGTAATCTTGCTTTGCATTCCTGTGCTTCTCTGCTCTTTCTTTAGAAACACATTCATGTTGATCTCATATTATGGAGTTCATCTGTTATGAGAGAGCCTCCTGAAGACACAGAACAACTTCAATGTCTAATTCATTGTGAACTTTAAGGGAGTGAATACAGAGCCTGTTCTTGGCTCATACTTCTGGAGTTACCAGAGTCATTGAAAAAAAATGAGAGGGGGTATAAAACACTTTTGAATTAGCTAGATAGTTTTTGTACTATTTGGTGGAGTTTCTTTGAAAAAAAAAACAATTCAAGACAAAAAAATGTGCTACATCTTCACCATGATTTTTTTTTTTAATTGGAAGGCACAAAGAAAAGATAAAACATGGCCTGGCTAGAAATTTCTCAGAGCTGCACTGGAGTCCCGGGCTTCTCCTATCTTAACCTCCTTCTTTTCTTCCCTCTTTTCACGCCTGTCAAGTTGGTATCCAGTCAGAATGTTCTCCTTGCCTACTCTCCCTTCTCTCTTTCACAGATGTTCTCTCTCGTGCTTCTGATTTCATGTGGGCAGCTTCTTCGTGGACAACCCAAATCAATATAGGTATTTAAGTATGAGTCTCCTTCCTACTTCTGCCTGTTAGCCATTCAGAGGCAACCCTGCTATTCCTTTCTTGTGTGTCCTTCCAGAGTTCTTTATTCATATACAAGCATGTCATACATTTCTTCTTCTCTTTTTGTTCTTCTTCTGCTTTTTCTATATTTTTCTTTGTCTTGTTCCTTTTCTTTCTTAACAAGGCTGGTAGCATACAATGCATATTGTCCTACATGTTGCTGTTTCACTTAACATATCTTGGGGACAGGTCTTACCTTGTTGGTACATGTACAATTGCCTTTTTCTTTTTCTTTTCTTTTGCCTGTATTCAGTTGTTTGGATGTATTATAATTAATTTGACCTATTCTCTGTTATCTGGTTATTTCCATCACTTTCTATTCAAAGCAGTACTGCAATGGATATCTGTATTTAAATAATTTTTGCACCCATGTGAGAGTATATCTTTAGGAGGAAATCCCAGATGTAACCTTTCTGGGACAATGGGTGTGTATATTGTAATTTTGAGAGATACTGTCAAATTTCCCTTCCTGGTGGATGCACAGATTTCTATATATGACAGCAATAGCATCACTTGTAATGGCAACATAAAATCAAAATCGAAGCATCATTAAACTCTTCCTTAGTGGTTTTTCTTTAAGTTTCTGATCTTTGTATATTTTAATGATTACTTTTTCTGGAGATTTTTTTTGTGTGGAGTTTTTGTGTAGTGAAGGAAATTAATATTGTTTTTGTAAGTTAGTCGGCTGTACATTCTATGTCTACAGGGAATGATAACCACTCATTTTGATAGGGGCCACTTGTAGCTATTAAGGTATTAGAATAAATCAGAAAGAAACCAGAAGTAGCTAATACCTTTAGGAATAATGACTTATACATTAGAAACAACACAGAATGGAAGTCAGAAGATCTGTTCCATTCCTACTTTGTCTCTTTTTCTATGGTTCCTGTTTTTTCACTTTTTCCCAGTCACCCTCACAGGGTTCTTGTGAGGATGAAATATGAAAATAAATTAAATGCATTATTAATATGATAATTTGTTATTAATTAGGGTAGGAGGGCACTTGAGAATGTCAGATATAATTCATTTTATTGGGAACAAGCACATTGACTTTTTCTGGTGAAATTCCTCCAGTGTAGGTATGATTTTGGTGACAAATGAAAAGGACTGACCATAGGGTAAGGTCCTTCAGTTTTCCACGCTTCAGTTTTCTCATCTGTAAAATGGTGCTTTCAATAGTAGTTGCCTCCTAGAATTGTTATGAAAAATTATAATGCAAAAATGTTAAGAAGAGTTCTTGATACCTAATAGGTGCTCAATAAATATCAGCTGTCATCATTATCTTCTACCACAATTGTCTCTTTTTACCTTATTTATCTTCCCTTTTCTTTGAATTTAAGGTTATAGAGGAATCATTTATTAAAAATGAATTCAAAATTTTAAAACTGATAAATAGCCCTAGGAAAAAATATAAAATGTTAAAGATACAAAAATAGTAAAAAGAAATGGCTTCACAATGAGCCAGAATTTTTAAGAGTAAAAAAACAAAAACAACAACCCAGGAAATAGAGATGTTATTTTCAAAGCAAATCATTCTGTCAGTGAAATTGTTTTGCCTGATGTGTATGCTACTGAATGATTGAATGTGATATATGTGACTTTCATCTCCATTGGGCAAACCTTAGGCAAAATTTTGAACCAAGAAAAAAATGTCTTGGGATTCATTCCATTCTCTTTGTCCTCATCCCCTCCCCCATATCTTTATCCAAATCTGTGACAGGGGTGCTTATTTCATCTCCCCAGCTGCTTGCAGCTATGAACTCCTCCCCAAGCTACAGTGTGTTACCCCATTTGTTCTAAAATTTTTTCTCCCTTTCTTCTCCTAGTGGAGGAAACTGATCAGATAAATTAGTTCACATTAGGCTTTACTTTTGTATCTGTATAAAAAATAGATGGTTAAGCTAGATCAAATTCCCATCATACAGATGGAAAACACAAACTCCAAAGGCTTAAGGGTACAGTACACCCATATGTTTATCTATAGTCCTGTCAGCTCTCCTTCCTTACTATCATTTGAGTCTGTCCTGGAAACTGCCCTGGCCTCCTAAAATAACAAATCTGGCCATGTCTACCATCTACCCCCCTTAAATCCTTTGATCCATTTCTTGTGGCTTTGAAGCGTCTTTGTGCCCAGGCATCCCCTTACCTCTGTAGCTTCGCCTGTTCTCATTTCCTACTCTACACGTGAGACCAGTGAAGTTCCCTTCACTGATTTGCAAATGCTTACCCTGAGAAGTGTTGACTCTTATTTTTTATTTCTGTTTGGTGACTGTATGATCCATATATGATCTATAGATTCTCCTTATTGACTTGGTTGCTGCAAGACTTGGAACCAAATTTATGGTCCTCATCTCACAAATAGACTAATAGCATGCATTTAATTTCCCTCCTGGGTCTACTGGTTTTCTCCACTTTTTCTTTTACTCCCCTCCTCAACTTTTTAAAAAGAATAAAAACTTATTTTGCATTTCTGTTACCCTTTGATACTGTATCAGTCTTTGAAATTTCCTTAAATCCTTCTTGGAACAAGATATATAATAACCAATTAAGTAAATAAATATCTGCTCCTACTTATCCTTCCAAACCCTTCCTAAATATCCCCTCCTTTGTCTTGTTGGACCATGCCTTCCTTTTGCTTCCATCTCTTTTGCTTCTATGATCGCATACTTTGAATTACTGTTATAATTCTAATCAATCTGTACTGTAAATGTCTGTTTCTCTACTAAACTTCTCCACGTGGACATGTTGGCCTTTATCACTGTATTTCTAGCTTCTAGGGCAGTGTTTGCACATGTTAAACATGTGAGAAAGTGTTCACTGAATAAAGGGATAATTATACAAACCGAAGAATACAGAACTTTGGATTAGGGCAATTCTACTACCTGAAACACATTAGAGAATATGGTTACCTTCTGTGACCTTAATGCACTACTTCCTTGATCACTCTCTTTGAAAATAGAGGAGAATAATTTTTCTGTGTACACTTCTAGAGTGGCTGTTTTCTTTTTTTTTTCAATTTTTATTTATTTTTGAGAGAGACAGAGACAGAATGTGAGTGGGTTAGGGGCAGAGAGAGAGGGAGACACAGAATCTGAAGCAGGCTCCAGGCTCTGAGCTGTCAACACAGAGCCTGACATGGGGCTTGAATTCACAAACCGTGAGATCATGACCTGAGCCGAAGTCAGATGCTCAACCGACTGAGCCACCCAGGCACCTCTAGAGCGGCTGTTTTCAAGGTAATTATCTCTAGATCAGTCACAGTGTGTTTGCTGAAGAATGCCAATAACAAAAACGATGTTTGTATAAACTCTTGGTGTTTAAATCTCCTCTGAGCAGTGAAGTAACTTAGTTCTCAGGAGGACTGTGATGACCCCTTGGAGCATGCACTGAAGAGTGGGGGAAGAGAATGTAGAAAAGGAAATGGGCTAGCAGAAGGAAATGTGTTCTTACCTGAAAGAAACCTCACTCTTTCCTCACTTCCCCCACTATCCAGGTCCTAATTGTTAGATATGAAGGATTAAGAGGCTTACAACTTCTGTGTTGGTCTTTCTGAAGCTCCCAGGATGGGCGTGTAAGCAGTAGGACATGCTGCTTTGTCCATTGGCAGCAGCAGTGAGTTGGCCATGTGGTGATAATTTTCCAGTGATTTCTTAGTTGAGTTTTTGCTCCAGCAAGCTTATGTGGGTCAGTTGGATTTCTTCTCTGTAGAACGTAGCAACAGGGCATCAGCAATGTTTTCCTGATGATGAGGAAGAGAAGTTGAAAGAGCACTAGAGGAAGATACAGGCATTTGGAGAAATATTAATGATTTAAACAAGTTATCTTTTGGGGCACCTGGGTGGCTCAATCGGTTGAGCGTCTGGCTTCGGCTGAGGTCATGAGTTGGAGCCCCACGGTTCATGAGTTCGAGCCCCTCATCGGGCTCTGTGCTGACAGCTCAGAGCCTGGAGCCTGCTTCAGATTCTGTGTCTCCCTCTCTCTGCCCCTCCCCCACTCATGCTGTCTCTCTCTCTCTCTCTCTGTCAAAAATAAACATTAAAAAAAAGAATAAAGAAGTTATCTTTTTTGTTTTTGTTGCTCAACTCATCTGTTTAGATCAAGGAAAAATAATGTTATGATTATGTATCTTAATTTGAAAATCTGAATGAAAAGAGCTGCCTAGCATTTAGTGTACATTTGGGGTCACCTTTGGTACATTCCCAGTTCTCCTTTAAGTGCATTGGGAACTGATGTGCATGGTATAAGTTAGGCATGTTATCTTTCTTATGTCCAGTCATAGATTTATCATAAAGATTTGGGAGTTGATGTCAGATTTGATTTTTAGGTCTTTTGGGTTAGTTTTCCTGGATGAATTTAATATTCATTTTGGTATACCTCTCAGGTCCCTTGACATTAGAATTTATGTCTATGCTAGAGGCCTTTTTTTTCCCTTCCTTTTATTTCAGTATATTCTTTTTTCATTCATGTGAAAGACATGTTTTAGAGCTTGTATTTTGTCCACACTCATTTCCAGAATGTATATTCTATGACCTAAAAGTGGTCTCAGTTTTTTACTTTTATTTATTTATTTTTATTTTAGAGAGAGCACAAATGGGGGAGAGGGGCAGAGGGAGGGAGGGAGGGAGGGAGGGAGGGAGGGAGAGAGAGAGAGAGAGAGAGAGAGAGAGAGAGAGAGAGAGAGAGAGAGAGAATTTTAAGCAGGCCCCAAGCTTAGTGTGGAGTCCAACATGGGGCTTGATCCCACAACCCTGGGATCATGACCTGAGCCCAAATCAAGAGTTGGATGCTCAACTGATGGAATCACCCAGGTGCCTCAAAAGAATCTCAGTTTTAATGCTTTTTCTCTTTGGTTCTTTAAGGCACACCTATTATTGGATATCATCATACTGGTAACAAAGCCTTGTCACTGGTCATTTTGAGAACACAGAGTTCCTCAAGGAAGGTGGGATTTCCCATCCTATTTCTAACTATGCCTACAAAAACTAGAGATACAAGGGACACTTCCTGACCACGAATAGTGGAAAGGAAGTGAAAGGGTCTTACCTAGGTAACTGTTTTATGGAATGCTGGCACCCTGTGACTCTCTATAGAAAAAGAGTTCTATATCAAGTAATAGTATATTATATCTCCCTTTTGTTGTTCCATAATGCACGTTAGCATATTAAAGGCCTTGAAAGGTTCTGCATTGCTAATTTTGTTTAATTCACTGTTTCTCAGAAGTACTTGATAATGAAACTCTTTTTACACAGTAATGTTATTAACATTAGCACCACTTTCATATTCTGGTCTAACATCATGCTGGGCTTTTTTTCTGGCTATGAAAACTTTCCATAGTAAATGCAAACATCAGATGTAAACAACCACAGAACCAAATTTTCTGCTTTGGTTAATTCCTATAGCAAGTGCTTATTCAGTGCTATGTCAGATATGATGCATGAAGATGTAAATAATAACACAATTATAATTTTGTAGAGTGCTGTATTATTTATAGGTCAGGGGTTCATAGGAAGGAGGTAGTCACCCTGTTGCAGAAAGTGTTCCCGGAGGAAGAAAGGAGCCCTTGTAGGGCAAAAGGAGTTCTGGACTGAATCACAAGACTAAGGTCAGGTAGAAGCCTCACCCCTGGCCAGAGAGGCTTTTTGATGGTGGTCGATTCAGCCAAGGTTTAGTTGTGTTACTGCAAAGTAGGTTTCTGTAGAAGACAGATTATTCTAAAGATGGTCCCTTCAAGATTCCTACCCTCTGCTTATTCAGTCAAATATGAATCTAGGTATTTCTGTGAAGGGACTTTGCAGATGAAATGGAATTCTCAAGTCAGTTGACCTTAAATTACGGAGATTTATCTTGTTGGGCCTAATCAAATCACATGTGAATCCTTTAAACGCAGAGTTTTCTTAGCCAGTGAGAGAATAGGTCAGAGAGTTTTCTGCTGGCTTGGAGAAAGGAAGCAAACAGCTATATTGTGATCTCTCTGTGAGGGCATACAGGTTCTAAAAGCTGAGAGTGATCCTGATCAATAGGTAGCAAGAAAGTAAAGACCTCAGTGCCACACTCACAAGGAAATGAATTTTGCCAACAGTTAGTGGACTTGGAAGAGGACGCCAAGCCTCAGATAAGGATATGCAGCTGACAGCTCGATTTCAGCTTGTGAGAACTGAACAGAGTACCTGGACTCCTGACCGAACGAAATTATGAGATAATGAATTTGTGTTGCTTTAAGGTGCTAAATTTGTGATAATTTGTTAAAGCAGCAATAGAAAACTAAAACAGCTTATTATCCAAACTACCTTGCCAGGGTCTAGATTAACAGGGCATGATATGTGTGATAGCACTTTTTACAGTGTGAAGACCAGTGCACATGTCAAAATCCAAAACAGGTTCTATACATCCCCACCGTAAAACTGCTCTTCCCCAGGAGTCTTCCCTACAAGCCTAAAACCTAGGAATTATCTTCTTTCTTTCTTTATTTTATTCCTTATCCTTAATGTATAATCTGCCAGCGAGTCCTGTTATTCCTAGAATCCTGCTGGCATGTAGAAAGGTCCCCACAATGTTGAGCAAGTGAATGATAATTATTCCCCAGATTAAGTCACCTAGATAATTGCCTTCATAAGTTCCTTCCTCTTTGGGCTGTCTAATACTGTAATAGATTAGAATTTTTTTAGTAAGTATATACTCTCTTCCCAACTCCTCACCTCAGAGGAAGAAGTCTGCTTCCCTGCCTTATTCAGGTTAAGTTTGGCCATGAACCAGCTTTGACTAACAGGACTAATGGAAGTGACAATCTGCTAGTTTTGAATAGAGGTTTTAGGAGGCAGTGGTCTTTCCACCATCCCCCTTTGGGAGCTTCCAAACTTCTGTGTTAATAGAACATACTCTAGGTATTTGCTACTTTCCTACTAGGGCCTCAGGATGAGACAAACAGAGCCAAGTTGCCCCAGCCACCCCACATCTGCTATGGGCTGAAGCAGACCACTCCCAGCCAATGTGAGTGAGGTGGCAAATAATGTTTAAGCTACAGATTTGGGGGCTGGTTTGTTATGCAGCATTAGAAAAAGCAATAGTTGCCTAATACACTTTTCTAAAGCTGTAACATTCCTACAATCTGGGAAATAATGTGCCTTGGTTCAGCAATTTAATGAGGTTATTTAAAAACTGATTTCTGTCAGTTAAATATACTGAGAACTCACTCATTTTGAGACTGAAGAGACATAAAACTGTAAGGAATATAGAAACGAGAGTTTGCAACTCTCATTTTGCAGATAAGGAAACTGATGTCCAGGGTGCCCAAGCTCATATAATTAATTCGTTCTAGAGAAGACTAAAGTCCAGAGCTCCTAAAGCAATGCCTCAGAGGCCCTAATAGGAAAATTTGATGATAAGGAGAGTAAATTGTGTGTGAAAATCAGCTCATTTTGTAACTTTCTTTGAAATATGCAAAGAGCGCGAAGCCCTCTTTGGCTTTGGGAAAAGCAGGACATATTTTAAAATATCCTTTGGGAGGAAACTGCCCTGTGTACCTATTAGCTACCCTCATTCAGAGGCATAATTTTAGCTAATATTGATATGCTGATTAGACACAGCCTGATGTTTTGATCTCAGCTAACCAGTAGGACCTAGTTTTGATTCGATTAAAAGAATAGGTGACATTCAATTGGAAAATTTCCTTAAGTTAAACTTGGTTAATACAGTTAATTCCAAATCACTTCCACTTATTCCCTATGTTATAAACGTAATTGTACTTTCCTGTGGGGGCGGGGGGAGAAACATATTAGGCACTTTTTAAGGGTATTCAACTTAGATAAGGATTGATATATTTTGCTGAATTTTTTTTTTTTTTTTAATTTGGGAGAGGTCACTGTCCTCAGAAATTCCTTTAGATTTCAAATTTGGTTCCATTTCAAAAATCTTATACTATCATATCAAAACATAGAGTTGTAACTTCTTCTGCATCATTAATTCAGCACCCCTCCTTGCTGTTTTTACCTTGTGGGCATCAGGGCCAAATGCTACATTTAATTGCCTTAGAAATTCTATAGGTTTTATAATTGTAGTAATTCAAATCTAGGTATACTATATCCTAGCAATTAAGCATATCTACTTTCTTTTTTAAAGAAAAAAATTTATTACATCCTACAGTTTCTTTTGGAAGGTGGTGAATTTTGGATAAATAGCCAACTCAGTGTGGGTGCAAAGGAAGCAACCAGTGAGAAAAGTCATATTTACTTAGTGACTAAAAGAAAGACATTGGGAGCCTGGTGAGTAACCATTTACAAAGTCACATTTCTGTAGTTCTCTCAATGAATAATTCAGGCTCAAGCACATCAAATCTATTAGTTAGAACCCAGATTCACAGTGTTGGGGTTCATGTCAGACTAACCTTTGGAGCTTTTAGAAAATGCATGTGCTGGACCCCATCATTGAGGCTTGAACTCCTCGGGACTGGGATGGGACTGTGCTATTTGTTTAAAGTAAAAATAAGTTCCACAGGTGATTCTGTTATCTGGCCACTGAGTTCAGAGTTTTCCAAAGGTTTTATTTTCATGACTTTTGACTTAATCACCTTACTCTGCCTTATCTGTTTTGCTCCATGAACAACAGAACAATTTAGAAATATTAGTTCCATCACCATTAATAATAAATTATGCTGACAAGTTATGTTAAGGTTCTACAGATATGGTGCAAGTTTAATTTTAATAATTTAAAGCTTTTTAGTAGTCAAAAACATTATATACATTTTGTAGAAAAATTATTTCTTTGGGCTTAGATTTTTATACATTAATTTTGTATTTCTCTCAGGTATCTTACATGTTTTTTAAAATTGTTTTTTATTTAGAAGTTGGATCAATAAATGCTTGAATAAGTGAATGCATGAAGCAGAATAAAGTGAGATTCAGTGATAATTTTAGTACTCTAGATTTCATATTAAAATAAATGTATATGCATGTATTGTTTTTGAATTTTAAAAGATTTAAAAATTGTGTTTTCTGTTCTTTTTAAGAAAAACCATTTTTGTAATTTATTTTCTAAAAAATTGGAAAATTTAGAAAACACACGAAAAAAACTTCAGTAATCCTATGATTAGAAATTAGAAATCAACATCATTAACATTTCAGTGTATGTTTTTCCAGCTACTTTTTTTTTTGTTAGTTACATACCTAAAATATATACTGAGATTTCTCAGGCAGTACTTTTTTGGGAATTGGCTTATAAAAACATCGTCCTCATTAGTTTAAAAATTATAGAGTAACACACGGTTGCTTTAAAACCCAAACAATACAGTTTTTAAATTAGGAAAATAAAAGTCTTTCTGTCTTCTCCCATGTTCAGTCCTACTTTCCATAGGGAAACTGCTATTTGGTATGTTTTTTTCTTTGTTTTTTTGCCTACAGATGTATTTTTTTTTAAAAAAATATAATTTATTGTCAAATTGGCTTCCATACAATACCCAGTGCTCATCCCAACAAGTGCCCTCTTCAATGCCCATCACCCTCTTTCCCCTCTCTCCCAACCCCCATCAACCCTCAGTTTGTTCTTAGTCCTTAAGAGTCTCTTATGAGAGGCAAACCACATGTATGTTTTTTAAAACAGGTAACTACTTTTATTTCTTACACATTATAAATATTTTCATATTAAGGAATCATCCATAACTGATTTTTATTAGTCACCCAGTATTACTTTCCATGTATTATAATAGTCAATTTTATTCAATGTCTGTTATTGGAGATCTTTGCTGATAATTTTTGTATCCTCCTTATGATGAATTCCTATAAGTAGAATAAGTGTTAAAGTCTTTATATATGATTGGCCGAATTTTGTTTCCAGAAACATATTAAATTTCATGCTCAGCTAGAGTTGTACTTAAAACTGTACCTATTTCCTTTTGCCCTGTGTAGGATATTTTTATTTTTAATAATTGTGGTTAAGACTAGTTCATTTTGATTTTATGTACATATCTTTACTTGGTAAGGTTGAACATTTTTCCTATACTTACTGGGCTTTTGGATTTCCTTTGAGAATTACTAGGTTGTGAGTTTAGTCTTAAAAATTGGTTTTATTGGTTTAAAAGCATTATATAAATGTTAAAGCTACTAAAACTTTTTTCTAAAGGACATGTTGCAAACAATTTCTTCCCACTTAATTTGTCTTTTCATTGTATTATGAGTTATTAATTTTTGTGGTCAAATCTGTTAATCGTTCAGTTACAGAACATTATGCTTAGAAAGGACTTCACTTGGAGATTAAATATACATCCATTTTTTAAAAAACATTTTATTTTAGAATAGTTTTACAGAAAAATTGCAAAGATAGTACAGAGATTTCCCATACCTCTGAGCTCATTTTAACTTCTTACCTAGCTGTTTGTCACAAATGATTAATCAATATATTATTATTAACTAAAACCTATATTATTATTATTATTATTATTATTATTATTAACTAAAGGCTGTACTATTATTTAACCTAATGTACTTTTTCCTCATTAAAAATTTTTTTTTAATGTTTGTTTATTTTTGAGAGAGAGAGAGATACAGAGCGTGAGCAGGGGAGGGGCAGAGAGAGAGGGAGACACAGAATCCAAAGCAGGCTCCAGGCTCTGAGTCATCAGCACAAAGCCCGACATGGGTCTCAAATTCATGAATAGTGAGATTATGACCTGAGCTGAAGTTGGTCTCTTAACCGACTGAGCCACCTAGGCGCCCAACCTAATGTACTTTTCCTTATCCAGAATTCCATCCAGGATATCATATTACATTTAGTTATCATGTCTCCTTGGGCTCCCCTGGTGTGACACTTCCTCATACTGTCTTTGTTTTTCATAATCTTGACATTTTTAGAAATATTGTTCAGATATTTTGTAGAATGTTTCTTAAATTTTTAAAAAATATTTATTTATTTTTGGGAGACAGAGAGATAAAGTGCAATCAGGGGAGGGGCAGAGAGAGATGGAGACACAGAATCCAAAGCAGACTCCAGGCTCTGAGCTCTGAGCTGTCAGCACAGAGCCTGACGTGGGACTTGAACCCACAAAGTACAGGATCATAACCTGGGCCCAAGTTGGACACCCAACCGACTGAGCCATCCAGGCACCCCTAGAATGTTTCTTAATTTGAGTTTGTCTGATTTTTTCCCCTTAAAATTAGACTGAAATTATGGTTTTTTTGGGAGAAAGAAGACAGAGGTAAAGTTCTATTTTATCATACCATATCAAGGATTCATACTATCAATGTGACATCACATTTTTTGATGTTTATTTATTTATTTTTGAAAGAGAGAGCACAAGTGGGTGAGGGGCAAAGAGAGAGAAAAGGAGGTAGAATCCGAAGCAGGTGCCAGGCTCCGAGCTGTCAGAGCAGAGCCCGATGTGGGCCTTGAACCCACGAACTGTGAGATCATGACCTGAACTGAAGTCGGATGCTCAACTGATTGAGCTACCAGGTGCCCCAGTGTGACATCACTTTTTATGTTGACCCTTATCACCTGCTAAGGTAGTGGTCATCAGATTTGTCCATTCTAAAGCTATTCTCTCCCACTCTCCTTTTCTATACTGTGATCTTTGGAAAGATGTCATTATGTATAACTCTCATTTAAGTTGTTGGGAGTGATGCTTCACCTCCTTGAGGGAGGGAGTTTCTATATAAATTATTTGGAATTCTTCTCTATAGGAGATTAGTCATTTCTTCCCATGTATTTACTTATTCATTGATTTATTCATATCTCTATGGATCCAGGGACATATGTTTTATGCTTTGGGTTATAATTGTAAAACTATGTTATTTATTTTGTTGCTCTGTTTCAGTTTTGTAAGCTAGGAGTTCTTTCAATTGGCTTTGTCCCTTTGACATTCCCCATTCCTTCTGTCTGTTGAGTCTTACTTTCTGACACTATAAGATGCTCCATGCTCATTTTGTATATTCCCTTCCCCAGCAGTAGAATAAGTAATTTCTCTAAGGAGCCCTGCTTCCTTTTATTGTAGAATAGTATTAGAAACCAAGATTTGAGGGTTGGGTGTGCTTGTTGCCATTGGGGAGTCATTGTTTGTAGACCCTCTCAGGTGACAGAGCAAGAGAATATATAGTGTGTACACTAATTTGTGTGTATGCATATATGTATAATTAAAAATTATATAATTATAATAACTTTAATCTTTATAGCTATTTTTAGTTATATCCATCAGTATCTTTTTTGAGAGAGAGAGGGAGACTGCACATGAGCACGGGAAGGGGCAGAGGGAGAGGGAGGCAGAGAATCTTAAGCAGGCTCCATGTCCAGTGCAGAGCTCAGTGTGAGGTTCTACAGGGGGCTCAATCTCATGACCATGAGATCATGCCCTGAGCTGAAATCAAGAGTCTGGTGCTTAACCAACTTAGCCATCCAGGCCCCCCCACCCCCCCTCAGTATCTTTTTTAAGCTAAACATGAGGTCGTACCGATGTCTCCAACTCTAATCGACTACCATATGGTTCATTCACTCTAGCCTTAGCCCCTTGTTTATGTGCACATACACACTCCTGAGAAACTTGGCTCCCACCATCCATCCATTCACCATCCATTTACTTATTTGTTCGATCCTAGTATACATGTATAGTGGCTTCAGAGTTGTTAACCCATAACCCTGTGGGAAACAACACTGCAAGTAGAGTGTGGTGCTTATGTATAGTTCCGTTTTCTTTAGCCTTATGTTTCCAGTCATTTCCAAAGTTACTCAGATCAGTACTTTTTTTCCCCCACCTCTACTCTGATATTAAATCAAAGATCTGTGATACAGCTAGATTCTTTTATTACACCTGCATTCCATTCTCGGATCCTCCACTTTCCTGGTTGATACTTTAATTTGTGTACAGTGAGGTAATGTATGGGTTTTGACAAATGTCCAGAATCTACCACAACAGTACCATAAGAATAATTTCACAGCCTTAAACATTCTTGGTGTTTTACCTTTTCAACACCCTCTCATATCCAAACCTGTGGCAAACCACTGATCTGTTTGCTCTCTCTATAGTTTTACCTTTTCCAGAATGCCGTGTAAGTGGAACCTACAATATATAGTCTTCTAGGACTGGCATTTTTTATTTGGTGATATAAATTTAAGATTTATAGATGATGTTGTGTGGATTTATTCATTGTTCCTTTTGAGTCATCCATTATTTCACCTAAATCTTTTATGATTTCAGTTTTTACATTTAATTCTTTAGTCAATTTGAAATTTATTTGCTATGTTTGAGGATAGAAATCTAAATTTCCCTCCAAATAGTCAACTGATTTTGTGAATATCATTTATGAGAAGGATTTTCTTCTCCATTGATTTGAAATGCTTTTACATAACTAAATTCACTTGTATGTGACAGTCTTTCTTAGCTTTATATGAGGCTCAATGTTTGTTATTTAATTCTTGTGGCACTACCGCATACCGCAGTATTAGAAATACTATACTTATGCTATATAATTTAATATTTAGTTGATGTCCTCTTTAATTCTTCTTCTTCATAAAAATTCTTGACAGTTTTCTCCAGGTTTTTCTTTTGAACGAACTTTAGATTTATTTTCTTTATTGTAAAAGCCGTATTGTAATTTTAAGTAGAATTCACTTTCCAGACTAAATTGAGGAGGAATTGACATTTTTCCAATACTGTCTTTTTTTTTTTTAAACCAAAGTGTGATGCATCTTTCCACTAATTGGCTTCTCTTATGGTCCACTTTTTTTAATTTGGGAATTATACAAATACATTATTAACTTGACTTCTAGATATTTTATTTTTTTCAGTTTTGCAAATTTTCAGTATTCATTCTTAACTTATAATTACCTTTTCTAAAGTAATTTGTTTGAAGTGTGAAAGCAATTAATATTTCATTCTGATCCTTTACTGTGACCTTTTATTAAAAGTTTACATTGGTCCTTCATTGATAATCATATATTTTTTTCCATAGGCAATCATATCATATTAAAATAATGAAATGTTTATTTCTCCTTCCTGGGTTTTATATCTCTTATTTCTTTTTCTTACTTTATTGTACTGGCCAGATCTTTCAGATTATGTAAGCTAATAGACTTGTCTTTCTTCCTAACTTTAATGAGAATAGCTCTAGTGTTTTATGGAAACAGCATATTTTTAAGGCACTACAGATTCTTGCTATTTAAAGGGATTATAGGAGCACAGGTGATGTATATTTTGCAAATGGAGTAATTGTTTGTGAATTTATTTTGTGTAAAACAAAATATACCTTTACTTATTAATTTTATGTTAGAAGCAGTGTACCAATATGTTGCTTCTCTTACTCATTATATTAATACATACCTAGTAAATCCTCTTATTACTAGGATTGGGAACAGTGGGATTAAATCTGAGGTACAGCATCCAGATGAACATAGAACTTTTATTTCCCAATTACTTATTTTGCAACTGGAGTCTAGCATCTGTGTTATAGTGTATTTTGATAGAAAGAAGGTCTTTAAAATAGAAAAAAAAATGAAGACAGATAGTAGTGAGAGATTTTAGAATTTAACTTTATTTCCTTCTATTTGTAAAGACTATTTCCTTCCTTCCTCCCTCCCTCCCTCCCTTTCTTTCTTTCTTTCTTTCTTTCTTTCTTTCTTTCTTTCTCTTTCTTTTTCTTTCGCTTAGCATCAGTGACCTGTATTTTGGGCAGGGCTGATAGAAGTATTGCTATGGAGTACTAGTTGGTATCTTTTCTGATTGCTTAAATATTCTTATTGTTTATTGTCCAATGATAAATATATTGACTGTCACCTCATCATTTATGGAAAAATAAAATTTTTATTCTCAAGTGCCATGCAGCATTGCATTCCTAATTATTGGAATGTAAAGTCAGATTCAGAATTTATCTTCTACCAGAGGGAAATGTCAATATCAAAAAAAGAAAAAAAAGATAAACGCTGTTCTTGTCAATCAGTAAGTATCTGCTGAGTATCTAGTATCTCCCAGATCATTGATAAGTGCTACAGAAAATATGAGAGTTATATAAACCCTTTGGTGGAGAGCTGTTTCCAGTCCAGGATTCTGGACAGTGAAAAGATAGGCCTCTAGTATTTGGTGCAATATAAATACGAGGATATTACCTTTCTCTCCGTTCTTCCAAACTCGGCATTGCCTTTTATCAGGGAAATTTTCTCTTTTTTGCATTGTGGAGTCCTGGCAGTTAAGGTTACCTTGCCTTTGCAGTTGTTTACATCAGTGATAGCTCAGAAGACCGCCCAGGTTCAACGAGTGACAAATCATTACTGACTGTACAATGTAATTAAAAAGCACAGGCATCGATTAGCGATGAGCTAAACCTGAGACCGAAAAGTGAGAGACCCAGAATAGCTGGCAGAACTTCTCATTGGATCTGTCTGAAATGGAAGATGTTTGCCCCTGCAGGCATGGCGCAAGGCCCATTGTGTATTTCCATTAGAGATCCGCGCTGAATCTGAGCATGCCATTGATGTTGGCCTATTTATGAAAGGCTGTTGAAAGAGGTTTCAGAGCTAATTGAAAAGAGATGTTTCTGAACTACAGTCACTTCAAACAACATGGGTCCAAAATCTGTTTCAATAGTTTAGAAACAAATGCATCTCCATAATTTGCACATGAAATTAAACAAATGATTTGAAATGAAAGCTCCATTGGCATTTAGTAAGATTTGGTTCTTTAAAAAAATTATTAATTGGACAGTTGGCTGGATTTATTACAATAGTCTCTGCCCACATCTATCTGTGCTTTCATTATGTTGTCTATCCCTGTTTTCAGGGATGTCAACCGAGGCTACCTAAATCTGCTTTGTCTGGAGACAGGGCATATAGTTTTAACAGGATGTTGTCAACTACTGTTAAGTTGCAAATTTTTATCTTCTAGGAAAAAGAAATTTCTCAAAACCTACTTTGCAAAAAAAAAAAAAGTAATAATAATGAAACAACACCCTAAACATGCTTCTGCAAGATTTTTCTCAAGGTAGAATGTAATAGAAAAAAACTTGAGGGTGAGTTGAACCTCATCCACACTGAAAATTGAGTGAATTTATGTGAACAGAATGCAAACATAATTATTAAAAAATGTTCTCCCCCAGGCAGTTTTCAATCAAGATCTGAAAGCATTAGCAAACATTGATTTCTCCCATAACACTTGTTCTTATTATTGGAACTGATTTTTGTCTGTTCTTAAAGCAGAAATTGAGGTCTGATAACTGAAGCTGGTGTGGCCAAGTTTACAAGTTAGCTTTTGCCCACAGGGTAAGAATGCAGGGGTTGATGCGTAGGTATTCCTCAAAGTAAAGGGGAATCAGGTTCATATTTACTATCTCAATTATCCATTAGATTTAATTACTCTGTGCGTAATGTTTTAACAACATGACTTTCTTTCTTTCTCTTTCTTTTCTTTTTTCTTTTCTTTTCTTTTCTTTCCTTTTCTTTTCTTTTCCTTTTTCTTTCTTTTCTTTCTTTTCTTTCTTTCTTTCTTTCAAGACTGGGGCCAAGCAGTTTACCTAGTTAGGCATGTAGTTGGTGCTGAACCAGAAAGGAGACACATTTATCATTGGTTCCTTATTCTAGTGTGGTTTAAAGCAAACAATTAGGTTTTAAAAGTTTAACTACTGAGGGGAATATGGAGTCCCAGTTTCTATGACTGATTGAGAAGGGTGTTTAAGGCTTAATTGCCATAACATCAATTAGATTTCACCACATCTGAGATAATTTGATTGTTTGAATAACTGAAGGAACTGGATTAAAATGGTGTGTGCTGTTACTTCAGCTGTGTTTCTGAGTGAGTGTCCATTGCCTGTTGACTGCTTGGTTTGACAACAGAAAATGTCCTCAAATTAATCCTCATACTGGCTTGAGCACTTAGTGGCCATTTTGTAGTATATGCCCATGTCTTCCTCTTGAGGACAGATCTCTTCTTTGAGAGTTCCCAGGACATTCAAGAAAAGCTTGGACATATGATAGGACTATGAGAGAAGGAGTGAGGGGGATCCTACTTGCATTGGGGGATTCAGAGTTGGCTTAGGGAAGTGGAGAAAATCTAATTTTTTTATGTTTTATTTTACATTAGACAGAGAGAGAGAGAGGGAAAGCACGAGCAGGGGAGGGACAGAGAGATAGGGATTCACAGAATCCAAAGTAGGCTCCAGGCTCTGAGTTGTCAGCACAGAGCCCAACGTGGGGCTTGAACTCACGAGCAGTGAGATCGTGACCTGAGCCGAAGTCAGACGCTCAACCGACTGAGCCACCCAGGTGCCCCTGGAAATGTAGAAAATCTGAAAGATTGCATGATTCTACCTCCTCTCATGTAGACATGGTATAACTTACTTTCCTTCCAAATAGGCGATCATAGGCTATGATGGCAGAGTTTTAGCTTCTCTGGCCTTAACTAGAACCATCTTGAACACCATTCCTAGCTCTATGGAAACTTTTAACAGATGTACTCCCTGTGATTTTCCTAAATTAAAGCAGACCTCCCTGAAGTGACCCCAAGCTTCCCTCTGAGTTTATCCCAAGTGGATTTCCTGGGATGTCCTAGAACTTCAGACTTCAAGGGAGGTGAGATGCATGGATACATGTGATAGTGGTGGACAGTGAGAGTTGAAAATAAATTGATTTTATTTGAAGGGCACCAAGCATATCAGTGTTTGATTGTTTAGAAAAGCAGCAATATATTTTGATAGGTCCTAATTCTGGATATCTTATTACTGGTTAAGCATTTATAGGAGAAGAGATGAAAAGACACAGAGAATGGGCAAGTAACATTGTGCATATTATGTGCCAGGCATGTTTATCTGAGTTATCTCATTTAGTCCCCTTAAGCATCCTGGGAAGTAGACAGTGTTATTACTCCCATTTTATAGGTGAGGGAACTGTTCTCAAAGCAGACGGGATGGAAGAATCAGGTTCATGGTTGAAAGTCACAGTCACACGTTGGATAATTTCAAACCTAGTTATATCTTATGCCCCTACAGCTTCCATTTATGTCAGAGTAAAGCAAAGAGAATACACACAAGAGGAGAGCAAATGATTATAGACCTAAAATAAAGATTTGTAGAGAAACTTTTTTAAGTTTTTATTAAAGTTCCAGTTAATTAACATACAGTGTTATATTAGTTTCAGGTATATAGTAAGTGATTCAGCAATTCCATACAGTTCTCAGTGTTCATTGTTAAGCATACTTTTTAATCCTAATCACCTATTTCACCCATCCCCTTACACCCCCACCTTCCCTCTGGTAACCATCAGTTTGTTCTCTACAGCTAACAGTCTTTTTCCTGGTTTATCTTTCTCTCTCTCTTTTTTTCCCTTTTGCTTATTTGTTTTGTTTCTTAAATTCCACATATGAGTGAAATCATATGGTATGTGTCTTTCTCTGACTTATATCCCTTAGCATAATACTGTATGGCTCCATCCAAATTTTCCATATAGCAAGATTTCATTCTTTTTTATGGATGAGTAATACTCCATTGTATACTGGTGCAGTCACTCTGGAAAGACAGTATAGAGGTTTCTCAAAAAGTTAAAAATAGAACTGCCCTATGACCCAGCAATTGCACTACTAGGTATTTATCCAAAGAATACAAAATACTCTTCAAAAGGATACATGCACCCTGATGTTTATAGCAACATTATATATAATAGCTGAATTATGAAAATAGAACATGTGTCCATTGATAAATGGATAAAGAAGATGTAGTATATATAAAGAATGGATTATTATGCAGCCATAAAAAAGATAAGCTTACTCTCTGGAAATTAAATGTTTTCCAAGTGTTTTTTTTTTTTTTTCATTATTTTCTAGGGTTGTGTATGAGAGCTCAGGTCATGGGGAGATGAAGTGGGTTAGCCATCTGACAAGACCAACACCGCTTTACCAAGATGGATAAAATTGTGTTGCTAGGGATAATAATATGCACGTATGTTTATGAAGGTCTGGGGGAGCTGAGAAGAAATGAAAATTAAGCAGATGTTCTCTTTTAAATTGTAAATACAGTCTAATAATAGTAGTGCAATTGAGCAAACATTGGTTTTTAGTGTTGTGTTTTTAATAGACTATTTTTTTTAGAGCAGTTTTAGGTTCACAGCAAAATTGAGTGGAAGGTATATTGATTTCACCAATACCCTGTACACCCAGAGTAGCTTTTCCCAGTGTCAGCTTCCCCCACCAGAGTAGTATATTTGTTATAATTGATGAATCTACCTTGACACATCATTATCCCTCAGAGCCCATTGTTTATATTAGGATCCACTAATTGGTATTGTATATTCTATGGATTTGGGCAAATGTATAATGACATGAATCTACCATTGTAGTATCATACAGAGTATTTTCACTGCCCTAAAAATCCTGGATGTTCTGCCTGCTTATTTCTCCCTTCCCTGTAACCCCTGTCAACCATAAATCTTTTTATTGCCTCCATAGTTTTGCCCTTTCTAGAATGTCATATAGTTGGAGTCATACAGTATGTAGCCTTTTCATACTGGATTATTTAACTGAACAGTATGCATTTACATTTCATCCATGTCTTCTTATGGCTTGATAGCTCATTTATTGTTAGCATTGAATAATGGTCCATGATCTGGTTATTTATTCATTCACTTACTGAAGGACATCTTGGTTGCTTTCAAGTTTTGGCAATGATAAATAAAGCTACTGTAAACATCTGTCTGTGGATTTTTGTGTGGACATAAGTTTTCAAATCCTTTGATAAATACCAAGGAACATGGTTGCTAGATTGGATAGTAAAAGTACATTTAGTTTTGTATGAAACTGTTGAATTGTCTTCCAAAGTGGATGTACTATTTTGAATTTCCACCAACAATAAAGGAGAGTTTGTGTGTTCCATATCCTTGACAACATTTGGTGTTGTCAGTGTCCTGGGTTTTGGCCATTCCAATAGGTGTGCAGTGATATCTAATTGCTTGTTGCTTCAATTTGCATTTCTCTCATGACATGGTGTGGAGCATCTATTCATATGCTTATTTACCATCTTTATATTTTCTTTGATAAGGTAACTCTTGAGATTTTTGGCTCTTTTTTTCTTTAAAGTTTATTTATTTAGGGGAGAGAGTGTGAGAGAGTGCACACAAATGGGGGAGAGACAGAGAGAGAGGGAGAGAGAGAATCCCAAGCAGGCTCCAAGCTGTCAGCACAGAGCCTATGGGGCTTGATCCCATGAACCATGAGATCATGACCAAAGTCGAAATCACAAGTTGGATACTTAACTGACTGAGCTGTCCAGGCACCCCTAGTTTTCACTTTACTTTTAGATATGTGATCCATTTTTATTAATTTTTGTGTAGGCTGTCAGGTCTGTGTCTAGATTTATTTTTTTCATACAGATGTCCAGTTGTTCTAGCACCTTTTGTTGAAAAGACTGTCTTTGCTCCATTGTAAAAGATCAGTTGACTACATTCATGGGGGTCTATTTCTGGGCTCTCTCTTCTGTTCCATTGATCTATTTGTCTATTCTCTCCCCAAATACTAAACTGTCTTGATTACTGTAGCTGTACAAGAAGTCAGATCATGTCAGGACTTCAGCTTTGTTCTCCTTTAATATTGTGTTGGTTATTTAGAGTCTTGTCTCTCTTTATAGACTTAAAATCAGTTTGTCATTATCCTCAAATAACTTACTGGGATGTTTATTGGGGTTGCACTGAATCTGTAGATTAATCTATAGATTGTTATGGGAAGAACTAACATCCTGACAATATTGAATCTTCTATCAATGAACATGGAGTCTCCTTCCATTTATTATTCTTTGCTATCTTTCATTAGAGTTTTGTAGTTTTCTTTATATAGATCCTGTAAATACTATTCTGTTAGTTTTTATACATGAATATTTTATTTTTTTGGAGGTGCTAATATCAATGGTATTGTGTTTTTAATTTTAAATTCCATTTGCTGGCCATTGCTGGTCTATAGGATAGTATTTGACTTTTGTATGTTAACCTTGTATCCTGAAACCTTGTTAAAATCGCTTATTAGTTCCAGGAGTTTTGGTCAATTCTTTTGGATTTTCTACATAGACATTCATGTCATTTGCAAATAAAGATAGTTTTATTTCTTCCTTCCCAGTCTTTACTTTTATTTATTTTTCTTGTTTTTGTTTGTTTGTTTGTTTTGGCATTAGTTAGGACTTCTAGTATGATGTTGTAAAGGAATAATGATAGGGGACATCTTTGTACTGGATTTTAGTGAGAAAGCTTTGAGTTTCTCATGGTTATGTATGATATTAGCTGTAGGTTTTTTTATAGGTAGTGTTTATCAAATTGAGGAAGTTTCCTTTATTCTTAATTTTTGAGCATTTTTATTATGAATGGATATCAGATTTTGTCAGCTGTTTTTTCTGCATCTATTGATCTGATTGTATGATTTTTCTTTTTCAGCCTGTTGATGTGATGGATTACATTTATTAATTTTTGAATATTGAATCAGCTTTGCATATGTAGGTTAATTCCTACTTGGTCCTGGTGTGTAGTTCATTTTATATATTGCTGGATTCAATTTGTTGCTATTTTGTTGAGGATTTTTGCATCTATGTTCATGAAAAACATTGTTCTGTAGTTTTCTTTTGTCTTTTTTTTTTTTTCTGTAACATCTTTGGTTTTGATTTTAGGGTCATATTGTCCTCACAGAATGATTTAAGAAGTATTCCTTTTGTTTCTGTCTTCTGAAATAGATTGTAGAGAATCGGTATAATGTATTCCTTAAATGGTTGATAGAATTCACCAGTAAACCATTCTGGGCCTGGCAGTTTCTGTTTTGGAAGGTTAGTAATTATTGATTAAATTTATTTAATAGATGAAGGTTAACCTATTAAGATTGCCTATTTCTTTTGTGTGAGTTTTGGCAGATTGTGTCTTTTAGGGAGTTGGTCTGTTTCATCTGGGTTATCAAATTTGTGGGCATAGAATTGTTCATAATATTCCTTGATTATCCTTTTAATGTCTGTGGAATCTATAGTGATAGCTCTTCATTAATTTCTGATATTAATCATTTGTGTCCTTTTTTTTCCTAGTTAGCTTGGATAGAGGCTTTTTGATTTGATTGATCTTTTCAAAGAATTGGCTTTTGGTTTTGTTGATTTTCTCTGTTGATTTCCTTCCTGTTTACAATATCATTAATTTCTGCTCTACTTTTTATTTCTCTTTTCTTCTTCTTACTTCTTAGTTAGGAAACTTCTAGTTTCCTGAGGTGGAAGCTTAGGTGATTGATTTTAGATCTTACTCTTTTCTAACATATATGTTCAATGCTATAAATTTTCCTCTACACACTGCTTTTAGTGCATTCCACAAGTTAAATTTTTTTCATTTTCATTTAGTTTGAAATATTTTTTTAATTTCTCTAGGGATTTCTTCATTGACCATGTATTATTCAGAGATGTGTTATTTAATCCCTAAATATTTTGGAATTTTTCAGCTATCTTTTTTTTTTTTTAAGTTGATTTATTTTGTGTGAGAGAGAGCACACACACAAGGGGGGTAGGGGCAGAGAGGGAGAGAGAGAATCCCACACTGAGTGCATGGAGCCCAATGCTGGGCTAAAACTCACAAACCTGAGCCAAAATCAAGAGTTGGATGCTTAACCAACTGAGCCACTCAGACACCCCACCAGTTATCTTTCTAATACTGATTTTTAATTTAACTCACTTGTGATGTGAAAGCAGCCATTGTTGATTTTTATGTTTTAAAATTTGTTAAGGTGTGTTTTATGGCCCAGCATGTGGCTTATCTTGGTGAATATTCCATGTAAGCTTGAGAAGAATCTATATATTAAAGAGAGAGGGAAGCAAACCATAAGAGACTCTTAATGATAGAAAACAAACCAAGGGTTGATGAAGGGAGGTGAGGGGGGGATGGGCTAAAAGGGTGATGGGCATTAAGGAGAGCACTTGTTGGGATGAGCACTGGGTATTATATGGAAGTGATGAATCACTAAATTCTACTCCTGAAACCAATATTACACTGTATGTATAGAACTAACTAGAATTTAAATAAAAATTTGAAAAGAAAAAAAAGAAGAAGAATCTGTATTCTTCTGTCGTTGGATAAAGTATTCTAAAGATGTCCATTATATCTAGTTGATTGATGGTGTTACCGAGTTTAACTGTGTCCTTATGTCCTTACTGATTTCCTGCCTGCTAGGTCTGTCCGTTTCTGATAGAGGGGTATCAGTCTTCAGCTATCATAGTGGATTCATCTGTTTCTCTTTGTAGTTAAATTAATTTTTGCCTCACATATTTTGACATTCTACGATTGGAAACATACATATTGGGGCACCTGGGTGGCTCAGTCGGGTAAGCATCCGACTTCAGCTCAGGTCATGATCTCGTACTTTGTGAGTTCAAGCCCCATGTTAGGCTCTGTGCTGACAGCTCAGAGCCTGGAGCCTGCTTCAGATTCTGTGTCTCCCTCTCTCTCTGCCCCTCCCCTACTCATGCTCTGTCTCTCTGTCTCTCTATCTCTCTCTCTCAAAAATAAACATTTTTTTAAAAAAGAAACATACATATTAATGATTATTATGTCTTCTTGGAGAAGTGATCCCTTTATCATTATATAATGCCTCCTCTTTATCTCTGATGACTTTTTTGGTTCTGACCTCTGCTCTGTCTGGGAATAATATACCTACTCCTGCTTTCTTTTCATTAATGTTGTCATAATACATCTTTCTCCATCCTTTCACTCTTAATCTATAAGTGTCTTTATATTTAGAGTAGATTTATTATAGATAACATAAATAGGCAGAAAAAAGAGTGGAAGAAAAAAAAAGGAACCAAAAACCATGACAACAAATAAAAAACAGTAACAAATGTGGTAGATATTAATCCACCAATATCAATAATCATTTTGAACGTCAATGGCCTGAGTGCCCATTACAAAAGAGATTGTCAGAGTAGATCAAAAACACAACCCAACTATATGTTGTCTATCTTTTTTTTTCTCCTAACAACATATACTAGAGATGTGTAGATCTTTCTATATCAATGCAAAGAGCTTTTTTTTTTCTTTAAACAGCTGTGTAGTATTCCATTCCATTGCGTGGTGTGCCATAGTTTATTTAATTGGCTCGTTATTGGTGGATGCTTGAATTGTTTCCCATTCTGCCAACAAATAACCTTGTTCAAATGTCCTTTTTTTTGCATAAGCAGGTGTATCTGTAGGATGTATGACTAAAAATTAGGTTGTTGTGATAAAGGGTAATTCTAGTTGTGCTTTTGATAGATTTGCCAAATTGTCCTTTGCTGCGGTTTTGTTAATGTAAATAATTCTATGGACAAACCCTAGTTTTCTGTTTATAAGTGTTGACAATGTTATATGAAATGAGATGGCATGTTGGAAAATGCAAAGGATTTCAAACCAGGGAACTTGTGCTAGGTTGCTATCTCCCTCTGGGCCTCACTTCCTCATCCATAATGAGGAGTACGATATAAGTTTCCCTCATACAGTAGCTTTCTAAAATGAGATTATCTATTTCCCATCATTACCAACATCGTGAATGTACTTCATGTTTAACATTATCCTAATTCTGTGGTCTTTTCTGACATCCAGAAGCAAAGCAAAACCTCACAACATCTGTTTCACCCAGAACAAGTTTCCTAAGAATAATAATTACTATTAGTCACTTAAATGAAAAATAAAGTGAAATTTAGGTGTTCCCTAGAGTAGAATTCAGCTACCAGGTGGTTTGACTGGATTATAAGCATCACATTTCACTGCAGCTGCAGTATGAACTGGAAGTTGTATGGCATGGGTAGCATCTGGACTCAGCTTCATCAGGTGAATAGCTATGTGACAGTGAAGTGATCTGTGTCACGTGCTCCTAGCACACTGTTTCAACAGGCAGGCATTGCCAGCCAGCCATGAACAGCCCTTCTGTCCTGCACACGTGCACTATGGTGGGCTCTCCAGTAAGGATGCTAAAAGGCATCAAGTTGACAATTGCAGGAGATGGGTTGGTCATACCAAGACTAGGCTGAATGTTGTTGTTTTTCTCATTTGAGTCTGGGTGGGTAGGCACTAAGGTTTTAGAGAGCAGCAAAAACATCAGTGTTACTTGATATTCTGAATTTTCTATTTTGTCATCTTACTGCAAACTCAGCACCATTTAACAAACTCCTAGGCAGTTGGCATTTGGATCAGAATATATTTATCATATGCCATCCCATTGAATAAGTACCCCAGTCTTTTTACTTCTGATTCTGAAAGTTTCAGCAAGAGAGAGGAAGGAAAATCTTTGGTGACTCAAGAGAAAGCAGGGAGGGAGGAAAGAATATACTCTGGATGCCAGAATATACTACTCTGCCAAACAGAGCTGGCTGCTTTATATGTAAGCAAAGATGGAAGCTAGGTTTTTGTTTCCCCATGGAAATTAATGAAAGCTTTTGCTTTCAAAATTTTGGGGAGCCTTTCCGATCCAGAAAATAAAGACGAAAATCAAACACTGCATTAGGTGTATACATTATGACAGGGAGAGAACATTTTTTAAGGAACTGATTGTGTTTTAGATGTTGTACAGAACTGTGGATGCAACAAAATTAATAGTCTCTGTGCAGATAAATCTGCCCTAGAACACTGAAGTTATCAATTTTCCATCTCTTCAAACCTCTATACCTATATTGCTCCTTATCAGAAAGAAAACCTCACAGATAATGGTTCCCTAAGAGTAAATTCCTTGTCTTATTTTCCCTTTTCATCTCACAGATAAAAATTGCAATATGAAAAGATAATTCTTCCCAACTGTCAGAATCCATTAGAATTTCTACAGCTTGATGCTCTTTAAGGTAAACATGCCGTATGCATTTACTGCAATAAACTTATCGGATTTACATTTTGATTGTCGAACACTGTACAAATTGCACATAATTGCCTTCTCTACGGCTACACTCTTGCTATTTGAAACTTTTGAAAATCTTCCTCATCTGGAATTCGGTAAGAGATTAATCTTCCCATCAAATAAGGGGACAGGAAATTGTCTTTTGCAGTTGTATCCTGTGAGGACACTAATTAGAAGCCATTTCCTGCTCTCTGACCACTTTCTAGCAGCACTCCCATGAGATCCAAGAGATGCCATGTGACAGCATTTGAGCTGAAGCCCTTGGTGGTCAGTAGTACTTGTCTATAAGCTGTGTTTGGAGATAGTAGGAATTCAAATTATTTCCAGATCTGTACCATTTGTAGAGCAGGTTTTCCCAACCTTGGCACTTGATACTTTGGACCAGAATTCTGTTGTTGTGGGGGCTATTCTGTGCAGTGTAGGATGTTTAGCAGTAGCCTTAGCTTCTGCCCACTGAAGGCCAGTAGCAACCCCTACCCCCAGGCATGACAACCAGTGTGCCTCCAGATATCCCGAAGGTCCCTGGGGGGCAAATCACTCCTGGCTGAGAACCACTGCTCCAGAGCAATTGGAATCACATTAAGTATCCAAAGGCGAGTGAGATCACTGGCAATATTAAGGTACCGTCTTTTGTATGAATTTCTTCCCTGTTTCTACGCAACTACCAAGAAAAGAAAAAAAACTGGTTTATACATTAGCTTTTCCCCACAATTTCTCTGTGGGTCAGGTGGAATCAGAACAGAGGCTTGACTTCACTGATCCGATTTCCCTGCATGTAGAAGAATGGTAGTTCTAGCTTTCATTCAGAAGTTTCCAGAGTCTGGTTATTGTTTTCTTTTCAACACATGCAGTTGGTGGTCTAAAGGTGGTAATTTCCAGAGACGGTGGTGAATTTATATTTGGGATTGGTAAGAATTAGAATTAATATATTCTTTAGCTTCTCTCATTATGTTTGAACGACTCAAGGGGAACTACAATTATTTATATTTCTCACACATGTGTTTGCTGTTTTGCGTGGGAGATTGTTTTATAGTTGGGGGATAAGAGACAATTGGGCCACGATACTCTATAAGTTTCTTTAATCATATGGTCCACTATATATACATACCTGACAGGGCAATTTTAATGCTGATAGTGCTTATTTATGTGTATATCTGCCTCCCACTTGTAAATGTGAACTTCCATATGTCAAGAACCACGTCTGTTTTATCTGTGTATCCTATAATCTAGGACAGTCACTGGAACATCCTGGGCCAATAACACTGGGCTGAGAGAGCAACCATATTTAGTTTTGTTTGCCACTGTTTTTCTCTGGATTTGAGCACAGTGCCTGGCACAGAGCGGGCATTCAACACGTGCTTGTGGAACAAATGCATGATTGAGAGCCACGTTGGAAAACTAGGGCTGAATCCTGGGTACACAGGTCAAAGGAATTTTGGCTTCATAGTTCAGATGAATCGGTACTAGCTCGAATTAACTTGTTTCAGCTAGGGTTTAGGAGAAAAGTACTTTGACTCTTTTTAAATTTACTTTCTTTATAGGCAACCCAAAAGAAAGATATGGGAAGCCCAATTAAATGCTTACAAAAGCACCTGACATCTTCTGATGGATAAGTGCAAATTGGTGTGAACAGAGGTTTCTCCTGATGAATGGAGTTTTCTCTGTCAAATTCAGGTGAAAGGAATGAACACTTTGCTTTATTTTCTTAGAGTCCGTTTCCCCGTACATTAAAAAAAATTTTTTTTAACGTTTATTTTTGAGACAGGGAGAGACGGGATGAACGGGGGAGGGTCAGAGAGACAGGGAGACACAGAATCAGAAACAGGCTCCAGGCTCTGAGTGGTCAGCACAGAGCCTGATGCGGGGCTTGAACTCACGGACCGCGAGATCATGACCTGAGCCGAAGTCGGATGCTTAACCGACTGAGCCACCCAGGCACCCCAAGTACATTTTGTTTTTAAAAGCTGTTTAGAACAGTGGTTAACAGGGCAGAGGCTATAGTTAGATGGCCTATGTTCATATCCTGGCTACGCTATTTTTGAGATGTGTAACCTTTAAAAAATTACTTAACCTTACTGTACTTTAATTTTCTTATCTAATAGACACAAAAGTTTAAAAATACTACCCATCTCATAAAGGTAATAGGATTAAATGGGTAAAAATGAGTAAGTATGCTTGAAACTCCTAAAGGAAGTTTCACACACAGACACACACACATGCATGCACACATTGTCGACGTCTAGGGGAAAAAGTACCATCAAACACAGATACATGCATATGCATGGGACATATGTATATCCTTATCTGATAATGTAAATATAGAGCCTGTGCATGTATATTCCAGGAAGAGGAATTAGACAAATTCCTATGTTTCCTCAACTTCAAACATGTTTGAATAATTGATAAAACACAAAACCCCTCTCTACAAAAAGTCTCAGAGAAAGAATATCTAAATTGTCAGCTTTTTAAAGGTATGAAAGCCTCATGCCATTGCAGAGACATCGCTGGCCTCATGGCTTTAGCAAAAATGAGATCGTAATGAAGAATGCAAAGGGAACAGCTTTAGGGGAAACAAAGGTATAATGTAGCAGAAATTGCAGACTCGGGGCCTTCCATTTTGTAAATATTTGGATTGGTAGAAATTTGTTAATTGAGGCAATTGATTTTCACCTGAAAATGGTAGCAATATCTAATTCATTAAAGCCTGAAATAACATCCTTTGGGCCAAATGGGGTCATTCCATTCTTAACCTCTTAGTGATATATTAACAGTAGGAAAGCATTCGGACGCATATCTTAAAAAGTGCCACATTAACAGGAATACATGCTGGAGAGAAATTTAAAAGAACCCAAATCTGCACCCGCACTTGCACTCAGAGGGGAGAAAAGCCCCCATGGCCTCCAGCCCCTGTCCTCCTCTTCAGCAGTATTTTAAGGTCTGTGTTTAATATTGCCAAGCCTACTTGAGTGATAAATGTAACTGTATAAAAATTACTTATTACAAGCTGTCATGTTGCCTCACTCACATCGGCTGGGCTGGAGGCATTGTGCATAAAACTTGAATCTCTACCTTGACAGCGTCAGCCTCACTGGCTTTAAAGTAAAATGCTTTCAGTCATGAATACAAAACATAATTTACCTTTTCATAATACTTCAGTTTGAAACAAGTTGGAAAGCTCGTATTACCATCAGACCTGTACCTGAACAGCGTGGAGAACCAGCGAATTCCAAGCTGTCACCTGAAACACATTGCTGCTTCCCTGCTGTCTCTTTGAAGCAAACTTAAGCTGCTAAATTGTGGGGCCTCTAATTTTTAAAGTCACATTTATGTTTAATTCCTTTTTGCAACTCTGCAGTGACAACATGTTGTCAGGGTGGATTAGCTCGTTTTCTAAATTGGTATTTGTACTGGAATTCCTAAGCGAATGGATTTTTCTCCTCTTGAGGCTCTCTGACCCCTTCTAGGAACTATTTGTTCAAGAGGTCTGAAGCATTCACTGATACACATATATTGCTTAAAAATGAAGCTCTTACACCCCATTTGCAAACACTGCCCAGTCTACCATGAGCTCCCTCAAACCAGTAAAATCTTTCAAACCAGTGGCTCAGACCAGTGAGTGAGTCCCCGTTGACCGGGGATTGTGGGTTAGTTCCCAGTCTCTGCTTAATCGAGCTGCTGACTGCAACCTGCGGACGTCAGCCAGATGGAAATCGAATGTGAAGGTTCCAAGGAGGCTCTCTGCAGCACAGCTGATTCATTGTGACTGTTTTTATGGTTAGTCATGATGCATACAGTATGTGAGCCTCCATCTGTGGGGGTGTCTGCCCACCAGCCTCCCTGCCACATTGGCTGACGTAGCCCCCACCAGAATGCAATGGGAATGGAGCTGCAGATGCCTCCCGTTAGCCCAATTCCTTTTGACAATGTTCACATTCAGTTAGGGCCCAAAGTGCTTGTACTTGTCAGTTGGGATAAATGATGAAGAAAGTGGTTCCCCTGTGGAAAGTGAAACAGAATGGCCAAAGGAAAGACTTTTCCTTACAATTCCTCCATGCTCCACTCCTAAGCACCCATCCTTGTAAAATAACTCATGCATTTTCGACTTCTTCTTCACTTTGCCAGATACTGAATGCTGGAGAAAAGACAACCGACCTTCAGGGGCATTCAATATCATGGGCTGTTCTCTTTTTGAAATTTTAGGGCAAGTGAAACTGATTCTGAAGGAAAACTAGTAGGGCAGGGAAAGTCTTGTTGCTTAGATACAACAGCTCCCCTGAAATGGTGAATTTGGATTTTATAGCTTGCTTGTTTGGGTCTATGTAACACCTTTTGCTAAGGAATTTAAAGCACTATACAAACACCATTTTTCATGTTAATGAAGCTCCCTCAGTGCATGTGGTATTATTTTTACCAGCAGTTTGAAGATTTTCCAACATGTAGCACCAGACTGCTTATCCAGCTCTTTCTCAGACCCACCTGTCCTCCTCCTTTCCTGTCCAAGGTACTTGTGTCAGCAAATGTCCTCTGTTCCTGACTTCATAGCTTCCCAGTGCCATTGTTACCCCCTGGATTGCCAGTGAGCCACCCCATTGTCCTTCTTCAGTGTTGCCTTCTCTGATGGATGGAAACAAAGTTTTCTTTATCATAGCAAGTAATGTAGAGCCCCCAAAGTAAATCCCAAATAAAAAAAGGAAAGCCTCTTCCTTCTAGGGTTTGCCTCTTGTTCTATATATGCATTCAGCCTTAAGACCCTAGAAGTGGACACCTGTGACAAAATGCCATGTCGTGTTTTGCCACATTGTGTCAGCCATGCCCCCATTTCAACAAAAGTTTATTTACTGAATAAGAATTTTGCCAGTGGATTTCTGTCCTGCTATATCACTTTCTCCTATACATTAGTATAGTTCTGGGCAGTATGTTCTTCTGAGTGTGTGGAACCTTTAGATAGTGGCCATTTGAGCTTAGAAGCATATAAGCTGGTTCTATAAGCATATAATTTGTTTTATGTGGAGTCTTGAATGGATTCTAATTGGAAATGTGTGTGTGCTAAATAATGCTTGATGATTTTTAGATATTAATTTATTTTAAGGTATCTGAAGGTTGAATGGATTCTTCCTGGGTTCTGGAATAAAACTGTAGTATGAGGTAGTTGTATTAGATCACTGGTTGTCAGATTTACATTTCTTATATCCCACCAAAGCCACTGAAAGCATGTTTATTCATTTGCACATTTACAAGTATTTTATTAATTTATTCTAAATATGCAATAGTATTGCAGTAATGTAGAATATTATTTTGGAGACCACTTCTGATTGCCCTTGTTCATACACATGCCTCTGAACCAGGTAAGCTGATCATTTCAAGTACAAATCAATGTGTTTAAATCATTGTCACATGTATAGATTTGTCAGAGTATATAGCTCTGTGGGATGCAAATAGGGTCAGCTGAAATGTAGGGAACACCTATTATTCAGTAAGAATTAATTTAGAATCCACTATGGGTTTAGTACCTCTTAAGTGCTATGAGGACAAAAGAT
This sequence comes from Neofelis nebulosa, assembly GCF_028018385.1. Lineage (NCBI taxonomy): Eukaryota > Metazoa > Chordata > Mammalia > Carnivora > Felidae > Neofelis > Neofelis nebulosa. Next base: position 52,146,939 of record NC_080787.1, read on the forward strand.
GGTAGGTGGTGGTAAGATAAGCATATATTATTTACTGAAAAATTAAACAATATGTTAATAAGTACTCTAGAAGCCCAGAGAAGTGAAAGATTAATGACTCTATAAAAAGTAAGATGTGAGTACAACTCAAAAAAGCACAAACACAAAAGTACAAACTCAAAAAAGGGGGTGCAGTAGATGCTTTGTTTGCCATAGAAGCTGAATTTGATGTTTGAAAGACACTGAGGAGACCAGTTGGATCAGCGTAGGAAACCTTATCTGGGAAAAATGGGAGACACAGTTGTTCAAAGGGGTTTTGAAGAAATGTGACTGGAGAGGAGGTGCTGAGGAGACTGGGTTTATCTTGGAAACCACAGT